>NW_027272906.1:0-10165 GCF_040938485.1 Diadema antillarum | reverse complement strand
TATTACATTGCAATTATCATGAGTCAGTGCCATGATCACAGTGTGTATGGTGATAATGATTTCACAATACGAATGGGGAAAAGGCAATGAACATCCAAATAACGTCTCATGCAGGTGATGATTTGATTGGTTCGGATCAGGAGAACATGATCATTTAAAAGGAAATTCATTCGAGGAAAATGTTTCATCGTCTGGTAGTAGTTTGTGATGAAGATGGTAGCTTAGATCATTTACTTTGTAATGACAAATACTTGATGATTTCGAAACTCACTAGAAAGCGAGCAGGAAGTTGGGTAGTTTCTGTGACATGTTGCTCCATGATACTCAGTACTGATATAGTAAAGATTTGGCACGGGGTATCTTCAGCCTCTTGTCGAGTGAATCGTTAGCGTGTCATTTTGTTATTCTTGTGTCATGGAATTATCTCGACTGATTTCCAAATCAACTGTTCAATAAATCAAAACAATCAAGGTGTTTGAAGGCGATACCATCTACCTCGGCACAACAATCGCATCCATGGGGAATGTTTACATCCTCAACGAGCGTTGCTGGGAGACGCCTTCTCCAGACCCAGCAGATCGGAGTTACCGAGATCTGATAGAAAGTGGGTGAGTTTAGGGGAGCAGTGATAGCCCTCTTATGCAATACGAGCTTTATCCCTGAATGTGCCTTTTGCTTTTGGACATCGGTTCCTTCTTTTATGACAAGATTTTAAGACAAACACTTCGACAACCTTGTTACGATTTACTACATCTTTGGATTTGCTCATCTATTTTTGTATGTTTTACACGAATTTGGACAACCTCGGAAAATTTTTAAGGCTGTACATGAAAGTCACTTTTGGTTGGAATCATATACAAAATGTACTGTGAGAGTGATCAATCTTTCCTAAACATCTGTTGTTTAGATAAACTATTCAAACCCTACATTTTCAATCGTTCATCAATAAACTTTTGATAATGATATTTCAGTTTATTCTGAAATATCTTCTCAAATTAAGTCAATATAGGTCTTGCAAGCGAAGGCTCTTGAGCAAGATTTGTGATTATCGTAAAGAAAGTTGATGAGGAAAGCGGTTACACATTTCCACGAGTTTATTAAACCATGGAGCTACTAGAGTATCTCCGTGATTAAACCGTTCTGTATAGTGATAAAACACAGCTCAATGTATTCATCATGAAATTGATTACTGTAACACGTTTCATATCGTAAATTGTACGTATGTCGGACCCAGCCTTGTCATTTTTTAATCAAAATTTGTATGCAGATTGCCTGTATCGAGAAACGTGAAAATCTATGATATCAACAACTCGACGGTGAAGGCGTTTTCCGTCAGGGCTTTCCAATTCAATCGCGTTACCGAGTTGGTAAGAATCTTTCAGCACTTATTTCCATTATCAACTTGCTCTGCAACAATAGATTTATGGGTCTGTATGGTGGATGTGTGATGGTCTGTAGTAAGAGGACATCATCTCCATAGTTGTTAATATGGATGAATAAGATCGAGGAAATGGCAACTCTTGAGGTTGGTGTCTCAGAGAAAGATCCACACCTTCACGATGGTCTTTATTTAGTATTATTTTCGGCTGTTTGTTGTTAAGATGTTGGTGGAAAAAGATGAACTCCCTATCTGTGTAGTCAAAGATTGTAGTGATTTTGCAGAACGCGAGTTAGTAGAGTCCCCAAGTAACGTTAAACTTGACTGGAGTCGCAAGCAAGCTCCTTCTTCGGTCTACTGTCACATAAAATTGCATAAGTTTAAGCCAAAGAAATCCTGATATGACAACAGGTTAATGGAACCGTGGTGATATTTTAATTTTTTTTTCTGTCTATAAGACTGAATTTGTTATATCATTGTGGCTAATAATGGGTCAGTCACGAGTCATTGAGCACAGTATTATTCATTGGATTATTTGACAGACATACATCCACTGTAACGTCCTGGCATGCCGGCAAAACGATCGACTGGAAAGTTGCCAGACTTCGGACCGTTCTGGCCCACGTGCCAAAAGGTATTCGAATCGGAAACCTGCCAATGCTTACATTCTGTCAAGCGGACCATTCATCGTCCAGAGACACAAAGGTATTATACAGTGCATACCCGTCATAATGAACACGATGGTAACGAAATTCTTATTACAACGAAATGAACATTCAGGTGCAAAAATTACCTACACATCATTATACGCTATACTGTTTGGTTATAAGGAAATTTTAGTACAAAGAAAGAAAACCGTCTGTCCTGAGGACTACTAAATAATGGTAGTACACTGTACTGATATTGAAAGATACCAGGTTGTGGATGTTCCGAAAAAAATGTCCTGCTTTTATTGTACTGTAGTCGTTTTGTTTCCCCCCTCCCAAAAAAAAAAGACAAAGAAAAAGAAGAAAGATGTTGCTTTCATGCTTTCAATGAAATCTGCACTTACGGACTCCGGAAAATACCATGCCATGAGCACTGAAAAGTGGACCTGTGCGCTATACAAGTAGCCACTATTATTATTATTATTATTACGGACTCCGGAAAATACCACAACAAAAGGAGAGAGAGAGAGAGAGAGAGAGAGAGAGAAATAATGAGCGGAGTGGAGACATTTAAGAGGTAGAGATTAGCAAAGAAAACCTTTTACACCAAGTGGTGACCTATATTGGTCCTAGCGCAGGCACTGGGGAGAATAGAGTATAATTATATTTTATTGATAAGCTTGAAACTCTATCTCTCTCTCTGTGGCATCTCTTCTACCCTTCTACCGTACAATTTTCCTTGACTATGCTTGTGTGTGTGTGTGTGTGTGTGTGTGTGTGTTTGCTTGTGTGTTTGCTTGTGTGTTTGCGCATATTTGTGTTGGGGGTATGTATGTATAATAGTTTAAAATGTTGAGAGCGATTTTACTTGATATAGCCGTATATCAGATATTGTCGCGTTCATTTTATTACATTCAATTCAACTCAATTCAATTTATTCGGCACAAAATAAATAAAAAGTACATTATGTACACAATAAAGATAAAAGCAATGTGTATGAACATACATGCACATATTATGAAAATTAATGTCGGGACCCCTTTGAAGCATCTGGTGCTTCTTGTTGGGGCCCAAAACAAAATTATACAAAATACAGTTGTTAAATAGCATATTGTGCAAAAATGAAAATGAAAAAAAAAAACCACAATAACTTATCAGCCCTACACTATGCACACACACCACATTCATATCACACACACAGCGCACACCCAACACACTCTTTCAGTAGCAATGTCGGGATCAAAGAAGTGAACAGTAGAAGAAATTTGGTAGCAAGCAGTCTACTCAGACATGGATAACACTTTCTTAAAAGTATGAATAATGTTCTGAGACGAGAAAGTGTAGTGCTGGACTTGAGATCTGGACTAATTGAATTCCATTCATTTACACCGAATTGAGAATGAGTTCTAACTGTTAATCTGGCTAATGGCATTCTCAGGCTATATCTTTCCCGAGTAGAATAATCATGTAAACACAAATTACATTTAAACATATCACGCAACAAAATTGGGAGAATACCTTTATGATACTTAAACATAAACACTAATATGTTAAATCGAACAAGTTCGTAAATGGGTAGAATTTTTAACATGATAAAGATTGGTAAACTTGAACTGCGAGAATTGCTCTTAGAAATCAATCTTATCGCACGCCTTTGTAACATATATAATTTCTCAACATGAGATTTATATGTCTTACCCCATATTTCATTACAATAATTAAAATGTGGTGATATTATTGCATTGTATATATAGAATACAATTTTTGTAGATATGTTTTCTAACTGGTGCTTTCACTCAAGAGATTCATGAATAGAAATACCATGAAAATTTATAATTTGAGTTCTTTCAATAATTACTTTTCAATCGTAATCAAATCAGAATTTACAGAAATTTTCTTTCTTTTAGAGTGAAATAAAACATTTTGTTTTTGTGAAATTAAAAAATAACTTATTACACTTAAACCATTCATTCAGCGATTGTAATTCATTATTCAGTGTAAATATAAGTGTGTTTACATTTCTGTGAGAATATGATACTACAGTGTCATCAGCAAAAAGAAAAAAAATCAATATTTCTGAACAATTTGCAATACCATTAACATATACTAGAAATAACAGTGGCCCCAGCACAGTGCCCTGAGGTACACCGATGTATACCTCTCCTTGCGTGGATTCGACACCATCAATCACCACATATTGTTTTCTATTTAACAAGTAATTAGAAAACCATTGTAGGGGTAAACCCCTTATTCCATATGAACATAGCTTTGTTAAAAGGATATGGTGGTTGATGGTGTCGAAAGCTTTTGTGTGATTTTGGGATTTTATTATTTCAAAGATATGTTACCTCATAATATTTCATGCATGTTTTCCACTAATAATGAAATTCATAAATACAATACACGAAATTGCAATAGATTTCATATGTGGGTAGTAAAAACAAATCTGGTTTCAAACTCCGTACGTCACCAATTTCCATTAATCTGGTATTCGATTCCTAGAGATATTTGTTCAAGCAATAGCCTGTCCTCATTTAAGAAATTTTTGAAAATATACCTTTTAGCAAATCACACATAGTCAATCTATCATATCATTTGTCTTATGTTTTTGTTTTGTTTTGTTTTGTTATGTTTGGTGTATTTGTTGGTTTTCTGTCCATGCCTACACTTTGTACCTTAAAATCAATTATTTTTGTGCATACTCGTAAGGGAACTTACTTCACAAGGCCTTTTTGGCTTTATTTCAAGTTCTCTTTTTTTCATTTTCACTGTTATATGTAAATGATTGATTATCTTTTTGTTCTGTATTGTAAAATCCAATACTGTTGTATTGTTTTATCCGAAAATGAGATGAATAAACGAATTGAATTGAATTGAATTGAATCCATGAACACTCCACAACAAATATTACCTGTATCAATTTCTTGCAAAATATACAATTAGAGACAAGTGAAATAAGATGGTATAAAAAATGCACAGATTTCGAAACTAACTATGCCTACTAGATTCTTTATTTAGTTAGGCTATCGCTCTATATTCGTAAAATATGTTGTTCATTTCATAAGACAAGGTCAGATCAAAGATCTAAGTTTTGATAATTCACTGATTTTCAGTGTTCTTTTAGTGTTTGGTGCACAACTTGCCAAAGTTGGAATTCACTTCCTGGCTACTATATAATTTTGACAAACATACAGCCTACACTACAGCTAAATAAATGTTTCAAGATGCGTCAAATTCTTATATTGTTTTCACTCCTTCAATATTCAGCACCGAATTGACCATATTCAATTTAGGCGTGGAACTCTGAATTTGATTTTTCATTGAGTGATATTATACCTAGATATTAATCCATGGATAGAGGCAAACATCCGTTTCATAATCATAAGAAAGTATGATTTGAAAATCACTTTTGTAGATGAGGCGTTAGCGTAATGTTATGCAAGGTTACTTAGACCTAAAACAGTAGAACAGAAGTTTTGGTTGTTGACATCAGGCGACGAAAATTAAGTTTATAGGCCTATACGGCTTACAAACGCCTGGATTTGTATTCTGTTTGGTTTACTAAGTTAGACTTGTCTGAAGTTAGCGACAACCGAAAATGATAGGACCTATAGGATGTAGGATTCTAGAAGTCAATAGGTCTAGATCTAGTCTGGACTCCTGCCTAGAAATATAATTTAAAACAAGATCTAACGTTAGACAGATTCTACACCGCTGGCCCGAGACTCCCGAGTAAGAGCAAAAGCCTAAAAGGTATACACCTAAGGTAACTGATAGGTTGCAATGATAGCGCCATATCTAGCTCAAGATTCTTATTCATTATTTGTATTTAATTATATCAGATAGCTTCTCAACAGTCCAGGCTTACTAGCAAGACGTCTGCCTGCGCCTAACCATAGTTCTCCACAGTGGATTTTATTCTCTTACACAATTAATGTAAATATATGGGCCTTACACGCGAGTAAACAAGTCATCGCCAAAGAAATAGAGTCCACAAACACTCACGGATCATCGTACCGATATTTACCTTGAAATTCAAGTTTTGGCTACAGCCGTATGTCCTCTACCCATTCGCTCATAGTAAAGGTTGTTTGATTTATTTTTTTTTAAATCAGCTAGCGAAAAAAAAAAGTTTGACTGTAGTTGTCACAAGCCAGATGCGTCGATCGCTGACAGCGCCAGAGATAGCTAGCTAGCCGGTTGGCTCCGGGTGGTAAATGCACTGGCTGCCGCTGCTGCTGGCTGGCACCCTTGCCACGCACGCAGGGCGCTTGCCGACCCGGCCTGGTTGGCCCCCAGTTATGGCGTCGCCTTAAGAGGGCGCACTTCCATGAACAGTCGCTTGAATCGGTCTATACCATCGACCATTTGCAAACAAACGCTATTGACTCGAACAGTTGAGTTGGTCTTGAAGGCAGAAGTCATGCAGGCCGGAGTTTTTTGAGGGTATGATCTGACGGAAGCTTGACCAAGTTGCTTAAAGGTGAGCATATTACTGTATGAATGCTTAAGAATGTGTTTGATAACTCTGGGACTCAGTAACCAAAGATAAAAGATGTTAAGATGTGCACTAACCGCCCTACATTTTTTTTTTTTTTTTTTTTGGCGAGTTTGAGCCTTGCCACTGTATTATACAGCGCTGTCCATCCCTGAAGCGCCAGTGCTAACGTTAGCTGTTCATGGCTAATGTGTCTATCCAAACATTGTAACAAGTTACATGTAGGCTAACGTTATACTAGTATTCCGTGGGGGCTCTATTTCGGTGAAACTGCAAGTACAAGTGTAATAATACAGGGACTCTTATAAAGCGCCCATTCTACCTAATGATTTACGATGTTGGTGTCTTGACTGAAAGGTAAAGCTATGGGCATAGGCTACTGTAGCGTAGGCCTAACTGTCGTCTAACACTGAGTAACACTAACAGTAACAAGTTAGTGTCAGTTCACCCCTTCCTACACTATTGTAAGGTTTAATTTATCAATTTCTACGTAGAAAGGCACAGTTCTAGGCCTTATCATGCCCCACTATGCTGTGATAAAATGTAGGGCATATGCTGTTAGATGGGTTTTATTTTTAACGTTGTGTTTAGGCCACCAATAGTAGTATTAGTACGTAGACCCTATGGGCGCTACAATTGAACTGCGACCAGCCCAAACACGAAGCCCCCTGTGTGATGAGCACCCCAGGGTTTAGGGCGCCAATGTTGCAATGCCAGTGCAGTGGCGTCAAGCTCTGAACTGTAAAAACTTCTATCGCATGGGCCATATTGGCTGACATCACCAATTTCCATTGACTCCCATATTAAAATAGGGGGTCTACAATTAATAAACAGTTTCTGTTCCATTGCATGACTAGGTCTACTGAGTCTGATGTCACAATAAACAATTACCTTTGGCGTGTGCACTCAACACTCTTACTATCAAGTGTGCATCATGTCACTCATTTTACTGGAATAATCAACTTCAATGCTACTTGCACTCGGCTGCGTACATGTGTATGTAATGTGAATGTGCTACTGATTTGCATTCCATGAAAATACTTCTATTATTATTACTACCACTCAGTAGTAGGCCTGGACACCTAGGCCTTATGGTTGCCATTTCTGCACTGAATTCAAGACTCTTTCTTGAACTAGTAAGTCTGTTTATTAGTGTTATTGTTGAAGGCGTTGTATGAAACAAATAATGTATGGGATTAACTCGTGCAATGGAACAAGATTTCGCACGTGGATAAAGGTATTCTACTCCAGTTTTTCTCTTTGTAGCATAATCAATGTGGTGATCTGTGTTTGAGTAGAAGGATCTAGACTTAAAAATTCTACAGATCTACACTTCTGGCTGAGATGTATGCATTAAGCATCACATACACCAATGAGAGAATGTAGTGAAGTTTTACAATATATGAGGCCTTTTTTTATTTTTTACTTTTAATATTTTTTAAGATAAAGGGAATGCAAATTACCTGTTATTTGTATAATTTGTACTCCAAGGAGTACTCTGTCAGGACTATCCCTTCTTGGTGTTTAGATATGCAAGACATCCCTGGTATTTCTAAAAATTGATTTTAACGATAACATCTGAAACAAAAATCAGAGATATCGGTCTCATTTTTTCCTCCAGCATGAAATACAACCCTCGAGACCAATAAGAAATAGTTAATTACATAAAAATCTAGAAATGTGGCTATGGCGACCGTTTATACCCCCGAAGCATATTTGTTTTCTTCCTTTTTTTTGGTCAAGCGTTTCTGTTTTTCATTTTCCACTTCCTTATCACTGATATTTCACAGTTTTTGTGTTTATTTTCAGATCAATGCGGACTTTGCCCAGTTGTACCGAGAAAAGTGCAGGAGATGGTGAACAGATGGGGGCCATTTTACGTCAATAGAATCTTGCACTTGCCAAGCGAAACCACCCTTAGTTGCAAGACATCGTAAGAAGATGTGAAGACATGGATGGAGACAGTAAGTCCTTCCGCCAATCCTCATAGATCTTGTGGCATTGATTATAATTACTGGAACAATTTCTGTCCAAAGTGTAAGAGTAAAACTTACTCATTTGTTTATGCTTCATTGCTATTACACTTTTCAGGAAAGTGAATGTGTACGAGTTTGCTCTTCATAGACTGATATTGATAATAAGTCGAAAACTGAATGTTAGGGATTGTCAGAGCTGATACAATACATCATATCTAATATGTTAAAGAGAATGGGTGAAATACGTAAAGTTGAAAAAAAAAATGGTATTGTGTTCCTTTCTATAGGAATTTTGTGGAATGTCACTACTTGCAGCGATGCTTCACAGACCCAACATCCCCATGTAGAAGAAAGGGAGAGGACCTCTCATGCTCCCGAGGGATGCCCAGCAGTACCTGGTGCAGAATGACTATGTGCCTGTAAGTACAGTATATGCTTAATGTTTATAGACTTGAAATCAGTTTATGATCAAATCATTGAGCTTCCAATTTTGAGAATTATCAATACATATGCATGTTTCATTGGGCTTTTAAGTACCAGCTCATGTTTAGAGAAGAATATTTGAGCTTCGTATCTTACAAAGCAAGACTCGTGTAGAATCTGCATGTACTCAGTAACAGGTGGAATTTAAAAATCTGAATTTCTCATGTTGTCGTGAGAAATGCAAAGTTTTCTTCTCTGATATATCAGTGTTTTTGAAGCGATTCTTCTCAAACAAACTTTAGAACATTCAGCAATGAGTATTGTGTAGGGGTATCTACCGTGTTTTGACAGTTTTCTTTTAAATTCATTAAATTACGGATTAAAAATGCATGCTGACTTCTATTGATTTGTAATAATATGTACATCAAATATCTTATGAGTCTGGAACGTGTAAATATCAAGTAGGCCCCACCCCGATGATGGCAAAAAGTAATCTGATTTCTGGGAATTTTTTTCAAGGCTTTGAGGTTTACCAGATGAGACAAAATGTTTTAAAATAATATGTTCCGAAATATATCAGAAATATTTACTTGTACATCACAAACTAATAGTTATGTGATGAATATGTTATTAGTACATTGTATTTAAGATCAATATGTAAAATTATATTTTAATATTTTTTCCCTCCAGAGTGCCCTCTCACTGAGAACTTAACTTCCCTCTATGTGATGCAAAGTTTATTTGATAATAATTGTAGCCTTTGTCATTTGCTCAAACGATTCAAGTGAAATTTAGTTCGAAATATCAGTAGTGCTATACATGTTTAATCTCTTTTCAGGTAGGAACCAATGTTCATGGCATTGCTGATGCAGAGACTCCAACCCCAGCCCCAAGCATCTTCTGATCTGGAGATTCTCCCACCTGAAAGCCCTAGCAAACGGGAAACGCCAAGTTGATCCGCGCGAAACGTATACATCACGAGCGAGAAGCGCGAAGTTCAGTGATGCTAAAGATGCCACCTTCAGCCAGCCCTGCTTAGTCAGATAAGGGAGTGACTAGACGTACATCCAGTATTTTTTCATCCTGGACAAGACCATACTAAATCCAGGCTGGAGATGACCGGAAGCAAGAATTTGACAGACTCTTTAAAGCCCACTGTGTCTTCATCGTCAAATATGCTTGGGTGCTTGAAGCATTCTTTGATTTTGTGGCGGCATATTCATGTACTTCTACAATCCCAAGT
>NW_027272905.1:0-58077 GCF_040938485.1 Diadema antillarum | reverse complement strand
AATGAATGAATGATTCATTATGTAGTGAATAAATGACTATTATCCTTATCGGAATATCTGCAATTATCAATAGACCCTGATGATTGGAAATAGACCTAAGTGCAGTGGCGGATCCAGTGGAGAGCGCACCGCCCCCCTTATTTTTTTCCCAAAACAAAAGAAATAAAACGAAAAAATGGGGGGGGGGGTGCGTGCAGCGCCCTCCCCCCTTCAATTTTGTAAAGGCGCTCCCTCTTTACGGAATTTCTGGATCCGCCCCTGTAAGTCCCATAGGTGTACTTACAATGTACTAAGAAATTTGTATGGAATCCAAATTAGATGTGATTATACTAGTGTTTAGGATTTTCAAACAGATATCAAGCAGGGTGTGTTTTTCGGCACTTGAATCTCAGAATGTTCGTACTTTTATTTCTTCATATTAAGAGTCTTGTCATGACTTCACCGTTTATCATCTCACAAGACTAATTCCCATGTGAAAAAGTACTTCAAGTACTGCAGGAAATACTGCAGTATTATTGCAGTACTACTGCAGTACTCGTAGTACTTTTGAAGTACTTGCAGTAATCATAGTATATTTGCAGTACTTTTGAGGTAGTACTGCAGTACTTCTATGGTAGTACGGCAGTATTATAGCAGAACTACTGCAGTACTCGTAGTACTTTTGAGGTACTTGCAGTAATCATAGTATATTTGCAGTACTTTTGAGGTAGTACTGCAGTACTTCTATGGTAGTACGGCAGTAATGGCAGTACCTTCGAGGTACTTGCAGTACTCACGCTATTCTCATTGTAATTTTGCAGTACTTTTGAGGTAGTACTGCAGTACTTCTATGGTAGTACGGCAGTAATTGCAGTACCTTCGAGGTACTTGCAGTACTCACGCTATTCTCATTGTAATTTTGCAGTCGCTTTTGAGGTAGTACTGCAGTACTTCTATGGTAGTACGGCAGTACTTCTATGGTAGTACGGCAGTAATCGCAGTACCTTCGAGGTACTTGTCACAGTACTCACGCCATTTTCGTTATTTTGCAGTACTTTTGAGGTAGTACTGTAGTACAGTACTTCTATGGTAGTATATATACGGCAGTAAATCGCAGTACCTTACATCGAAATACTTGCAGTACTCATGCCATTCTCATTTAAATTTTGTAGTACTTTTTTGAGGCAGCACAGTACATTGTAGTAGTATTGCAGTACTTGAGAGGTAGTTTTATTGATGATTCTTCTGCAGTTTATAAGTTGGAGTACTGCAGTACTTTTGATTTTTTTTTTTTTGAAGTGGCTTATTGTCGGTACTACTATTATAAGTAAATATGCATTACTGTTTAAGTATAGCTATTGCAATAATAATTATGTAATTATGATAACACTGATGACGATAACTATGATAGGCCTAATATTGATAATGATGATGATGGTAAAAATGATGATGCTGCTGATGATGATGATGGTAAAGATTAACTTATGAGTGTCAGTACCTGCTTTTTCGGTCCCTCCTTTCCTTCTGTTCGTACGATTTATATTTGGTTGTTTTCTAGTTATCGTTGTTTTTTTTTTTCAAGTAATCTTTACAAAGCCGAAAGGGATTCATGTAACATAATTATTCCTGAGAAAATGCATGGCCTTTTCTAATGACAGAACGCTAATTACTCCAACACTCCCCTGGAAGATACTCTGCGGATTTTCATATCAGCTCCCTTCGCTTCCTTGCTGATAAATTTATGCAACTACTATTGTAAGTTCGTCCGTGGTGTTGTAACCTGTTCATATACAAGTACCTCCTGCATGATCAAACCCCTCTCTTCCTTATCTTTTCTCTTCTATGCTGTTTTTACTCCTTTGGTTCTTGTCTGTTTTCTTTAGCTCTACTCCTGACCACTTTAGTACATTACGCATAGTGTATATACATTGTAGTCACATTTCTTGCTGCGAATCAACCGCTGCAGTTCTCTACACAGGAAGTCAACAAAAGAAGAAGCTATGCCTGTACAGCTCGTGCCGCATGGGGGAGCTCTTCAGATCAACATTACTGAGCAGAACCCAACTCATTCTGATGCGCGTTTGTTGTCCTGGTACCACTACATTATGCTCATCGATTCTACATCCACATTAAAGGACAAGTTCACCTTCATAAACATAAGGATTGAGAGAATGCAGCAATATTAGTAGAACACATCAGTGAAAGTTTGAGGAAAATTGGACAATCGATGCAAAAGTTATGAATTTTTCAAATTTTTGTGTTGGAACCGCTGTATGAGGAGACTACTATAGCTTATGAGTCATATGCGTACAACAGTATAAAGAAAATGTAAAGAAAATTTAACATATTTTCACTTTTTTCGCATAACAAAAGAGCACTTGACTTGCCTCTTTCTAAGGGCAGGGGGAATAATATTACCCATAACATATGTCGGTGACGAGTCAGGGGAATGTGTACTTTTTTCAAAAGATGAAATTTTGTGAAAATCTCTTTATATTTTCCTTATATTGTTGTACGCATGTGACATCTAAGTTATTCATACACTGCCGTAGTCTTCTCATCCAGCGGTTACTGCACAAAAACTTCAAAAATTCATAACTTTTGAACGGATTGTCCGATTTTCCTCAAACTTTCAATGATGTGTTCTACTAATATTGCTACATTCTCTCAATCCTTATGTTTATGAAGGTGGACTTGTCCTTTAAGAATTTATCATCCATTATGATTACATAAAGCTAGCCATATTTCATAATTAAACGAAAAGAGGGAGGTTACGAAAAATGAGATATCTGAAACAATTATCCCTGGTGCTGCAAACACCGATTTGGTTTAACTGCCATAAATTTGATAATTTTTTTTTTTTGAAAGATAATAAAAAATATGCACGGGAATTTTAGTCCAGTACGACGACCCTTGTCCAATGACTTTAAGCCCACCAAGTTTCTCTAAGTTCATTAACCGTATTAAGTTGTATACTGTTAGCTCCTTTGGTTTCGTAATAGCTCACAATAATTTCAGTACTTCACACGAGGCTATTTACTGCTAAATTCCATTTTTTTTTTGTACCTCTCCAGAGCTGAGATTGTTATACCAGCTGGATTTTTTTTTTTTAAAATTTTGGTCAATACACCAATGTCACTGCTCCTGTCATCTTCTTGCTCAATCACTCTGGGTTCAATGAGACTCGTATGTATCGTGATTCTCTTCGCAATCACTTTGGGTTTTTTTTTTCTCGTAAATATATAAAAAGTGATTATTTAGATAATATTTGCTGTATATAATTACCCATTTTGGTACCCCTGGCAGACTGCCAAATACTGTTGTAGGTTTTTTTTTTTACCCATTAATTCTTCCCGCATATTCCAGACATTGTATATTTTTCTAGTTCTGTATACGGTGACTCTAGTTTCAAGTAAATAATTTAGACGCTTCACTCTTTATCACATACACTCAAGATGAATGCACACGCACGCACGCTCAGCGCACATGCACACACAGACACCTGCACTTGCACTCAAACCTCTTCCCACAACCCTTCAATTTCTACTCATACCCCCACACCGACAATGATCCCTCATGGTATGATCTTTGATGATCAAAGTTTGAATGACTCCGAAAGTACTTATTACACAACTGCCGAGTTTAATGCACTCATAAAACAAAGTAAATGTCAATCATTTTTGGATTTGTTTAGTCTTCTTCACATCAATGCCAGAAGTTTAAATAAGAATTTTGATTCCATAGAATCATTTCTTTCCTCTTTACAAAATTTTCAATTTAGTATAATTGGCATATCAGAAACTTGGCTTAATACAAATTCACCACCAATGTTTAATTTAGAGCATTATCGAATGTATCGTTCTGATCGTTACTTAGGCAAGGGAGGTGGGGTTGCTTTCTACATTAGAAATAACATTGATATAAAAGTCAGGCATGACTTACATATCGAGGGTACGGAAGATATTTTTGTTGAAATTGTGAACAGTAAAGCAAAAAATATAATAATAGGTAATATATATAGGTCCCCAAGAAATAACATTGATTGTTTTTTAGAAAGTTTTGATCAAATTCTGAGTATTATTTCTCAGGAAAAGAAAGACACTTTTATAATGGGAGATTTTAATATTGATCTTTTAAATAATTCTGATAATCATACAATGCAGTTGCTAAGTTTATTAGCAACTTTCTCATTTCAACCACATATCAACAACCCAACAAGAATTTCTAGTACATCAAAAACTCTTATTGATAATATATTTTCAAATGTAATAAACACAGAATTCACAAATGGTATATTTTATTATGATATATCCGATCATTTACCTGTTTTTACCATCAACAATAGTTCTTTGAAAATAAAACAATATTTTGAAAATAAAAAATCTCAAATGTATTATAAGGAAACAGAAAGTAATATAAATTCTTTGATATTTGATTTAGCGCAGGAAGAATGGGACGATGTATTTGATGAAAGCAATGCTGATACTAGTTATGAAAAATTTATCAGCAGATTATTGTATTATCATCAGAGAAATATTCCTTTGGTTAAACGGAAACCTTTAAAGAAAAATAGACAACCCTGGATTACCAAAGGTATTATGCGGTCTATATCAACCCGTAATAAGTTATATAAGCAAGCAATAAAGAATCAAAGTAATAACTCATTTATGAAATACCGGAAATATAGAAATCAATTAACATCAGTCATAAGATTGTCCCGAAAATTGTACTATTCAACTAATATAGAAAAAAATAAGGATAATCTTTTTTCATTGTGGAAAACTGTCAATGCTCTTATGGGAAAGACGGTAAAAGAAACTACCAACTCTATCATCATTGACAATGAGGAAATTACTGATTTTACCACAATTGCCAATTCATTTAATGATTATTTTATAAATATTGGTCCTAGTTTAGCATCTAATATGAATTCATGTAATACACATTTTACTGATTATTTACCCAATCCTTGTGAAAATTCATTATTTCTCACGCCTACCAATGACCATGAAATAATCAATATTGTTCAGAATCTGAAAACAACTAAATCGAGTGGGCATGATGGTCTTAGTGTTCATTTATTGAAACAAATAATCTTTTACATTGCAAGCCCCCTAACTCACGTATTTAATATGTCTCTTTCAACAGGCATTTTTCCGAACTCATTCAAACTTGCAAAAGTTATTCCCATTCATAAAAAAGATGACTTTAAATTAATGAGTAATTATAGACCAATTTCATTATTACCAAGTATATCCAAAGTTCTTGAAAAATTGTGTATAAAAGGTTATATCAGTTTTTACAAACTAATAATTTATTGATACCCAATCAATTTGGATTTAGAAGTGGATATTCTACTGACTATGCAATCGCTCACATGTGTGATAAAATGATTGAAGCTTTTGCTGATAAAAAGCATGTTATAGGTATATACATGGATTTGTCGAAAGCATTCGACACCATCGACCATGGAAGTATTGATACATAAACTTAATACGTATGGTATACGAGGTCACGCTCTGCTCTGGTTTATAAATTATTTGCAAAACCGTCAACAGTATGTTAGTTTTCAGTCTTATGAATCACACAAACTTGATATTAAATGTGGGGTACCTCAAGGCTCCATTTTAGGGCCTCTGTTGTTTAACATTTATATAAATGATATCATAGGTTCTTCTCCGTCTTTGAATTTTATACTTTTTGCTGATGATACATCCATTATTACATCAGATTATGATATAGGGACACTTGTTAATCGTTTGAACACTGAATTATTGAATATATTGAATTGGTTTAAATCAAACAAGTTATCTTTGAATGTTAATAAGACAAATTTCGTTTATTTTAAAAAACCCTACTCACAGGATCTTAATGTCAACATATCAATTGATGGGTTTTCTCTTTGCGAGAAACAGGTTATTAGATTTTTAGGCATTACAATCGATTCTCATTTAACATGGAACGAACATATATCCTGTTTACAAAGGACCCTATCAAGAAATATTGGTGTACTCTGGAAGTTGAAAGATCTCTTATCAGAACGATCCCTGATTATTTTATATAATTCTTTAATTTTGCCTCATATATTGTATTCAAATATTGTATGGGGAAATTGTAGTATTACTAAACTGAATTCATTGTATTTACTCCAAAAGCGTGCTATTCGTATTATTACTAATTCCACATATTTATCTCATACAGATCCTTTATTTCATCGTTTGCATACTTTGAAGCTTCAGGACATCCACATTTTACAAACAGGTATATTTATGTACAAGTATGCAACAAATCAACTTCCCTCTTTATTTCATAATATTTTTCACTTAAATTCGAATATACACACATATCCAACTCGCCGTTCGACAGATTTTCACCTTGTAAACCCCAAAACTGTTTTAGCTCAGAAATCAATTAGACATTACGGTCCCGATGTCTGGAATAACCTACCTGATCAATTAAAGCAGTGTACTTCACTGTTTTCCTTTAAAGCTCATTTAAAAAAGTATTTATTATTGAAATATGTTTCCAGTTAGTAGTTTTTGATCAATGTACTTTTTCTTCTTTTTTTCTGAAGTCTCAGTAAGCCCTGATCCATGCAAAGTGTTTTTTTTTTCATTCCCTCCCGTTCCTTTCCTTTCTTTGATAATGATATTGCATACATTCATTAAAGCGTATACCTTACCCCCAAAATAGGCATGCTACAGCCTTTATTCTCTCTTGCACTGTCACCTGCACACACGACGCACTGTCACTCGCACACACCTACACTTTTATTGTCTACTATACCATGCAGCAGTCAATGGTGCTGCGTGCTGTTTTTTTTTCTTGTTCTAAAGCGCCAAGTCACTATTTTTCTTTTCTGTTTTTTTTTCTGTAGCAAAATGTGTTTTGTGTATTAAGATTAAGAGTTTTATGAGTTATATAATTGGTGTTGTATTACATTGGTATCACATATTCAGATAGGGCCTCATCCACGTCAAGCTCTGCTTATGATGACGGTCCCCTGTATTGATTTCTCCTTTGTTATTAGATACAGTAAGCCTTAATATGTTATTTTGATTCATAATTATGCCACTTCAGACTGAATGTTGTTACGCAAATTATTTTTTTTTTGTATTGATTTGTATGTATCTGTATCATTTTGTTTTCATTTGCAATTGTATTCGGAGAAAGAAAATGCAGAAATAAACCAAACAAACAAACAAACAAACAATTCGACTTCTTTGTTTGTTTGCACTTTCATGCCGCAGAGGTGGTTTTTTTTTGTAAATAGCTATGAAAATATTAATTGTTTTGCAATAACTTGTTCATTATCACATTAAACCAACATGATATATATCTGTACATATTATGCACACGTAATACACTCACAAACTCACACACACATTCCTAAAATAATCATGATTATAGATAGTAAGATAGATTTGCTGTCAAACCTGTCTACAACGACCACTCAAGAGAAAGCCGAAATGTTGTGCTTTTGATTCAGGCAGGTGGGGGAGGTAGAAAGTGCTGAATTATATGGTGGCCCCAGTGTCCCCAATGTCTAATGTCCGCTGTCCCATGTTATCAAAAGACAAGTTCAACTTTGGGCCGAATATACTTGTGAATTGAGAGAATGCAAGAGTATTAATAGAACACTATATATATACAGTGGAGGTTTGAGGAAAATCGAATGATCCGTTCAAGAGTTATGTGCTTTTTTGGTTCTTTTTTCTTTCTAAGTTTCTGCCCAGTCACTGCTGGATGAGAAGACTACTGGATGAGAAGACCACTGCAGTCCATGATGTCACATGCGTAGTACGATCATGGAGCTACTGTAGGTCCATGGTACGATATACAACACACTGTAAGGGATATTGCACAAAATTGCCCAAAATTTCATTTTTTTTTCTTGAAAAAAAAAAGACCCATTTCTCCCACTTGCCACTGACGTATCGATATGTTAATTATTCTCCCTGCCTGTTGGGAGAGGCAAGGCAAGTACTCTTTTATTATGACAAAAAAGTAAAAATATGTTGAATTTCCTTTATATTTTCTTTGTATTACTGTACACAATTGACATCATTAAACTGTAGTAGTCTTCTCATCCAGGGATGACGGCGCTGCATTTGAAACTTCAAAATTCGTAACTTTTGAATGGCCACGAGTTTCCGCTTTTCCTCAAATTTTCAATAAAGTTTTATATTGATATTGCTGCATTTTCTCAATTCATTATTATGCATAATGAAGGCGAACTGGTCTATTAATAGATATACACAAATACACTGCATGAAATCATTAATTTTACACAAAACAACAGCAAAAAGAACTAGACTCGGAATTTGTCAACACTGACAAATTAGGTGATCCGATCTCTTCGAAAGTCAATGATTTGAGTCCTGATCCCAATAGGCATGACCGTAAAGGTTCATCTGTGGTTATGGACATTGGCCGTGTGATGTTTGGATTCTCATTTAAAAAAAAGGGAGTCGGGTTTGCCATCTTTGGTACCATATTCCGTATACACTATAACGAAGATACAGAATAAAGTATATTTGACCATTGACCCCACTTTGCACAGCCAAGATGGCATCTGAGAAAGAAATGGTTATTTTGTGAAATGATCCTGGTAACGTGATCTTTGTGTGTGCAAAATATTGGAAAGATAGGACATGTATTCACCAAGATACAGGATGAAACATTTATGACCTTTGACCCTAATTTACATACCCAAGATGGTGTCTGATCAAGAAGTTGTTATTTTATGAAATAATGTAGGTGACATGAACTAAACATGTGCAAAATATGGGATTGATAACCATTGTTGTTCTTCATCTATTGCACAGAATGTAGTAGAAAGAAAGAAAAATAAAGAAAAAATTATGTTATTTTATAGAAATTTGAAGGAGAAGCATTAAAAAATCAGAAAAAGATAAAAATAGGAAGGGAGATTAAGACTAAATAAAGAAAAAGAAGAAAAAAAGAGTTTGAAAAAAAAAATATTGGCAAGGGTGAGGCTCGAACCAGGGACCTTAGGATTACGAGTCGGATGCGCTATGCAATGACCTATTTCATGCTCCATAGGCCCTGTGTATTAAGCAAAATGACGCTGCATCGAAGCCACGTGCCATTTTCAACCAAGTTTTTCGACGTGATGCCGGCCTCGTATGAAAAAATGGAGGGCACATTAACGATAGCCCAAAGTCTCAGCTACAACATACTAAAATCTGGGAAAAATTCACCGAAGCATAAGTGAGCTAATGCTCGAAAAAGATAGTCATGTCAATTTTCACTGCCAGAAAAACTGCTCTCCCATAGAGATAACACGTAAACTGGTCAAATTTGACAAGATTACATTTAATCCATTTTTACGAGGTGATGCCGCCATCCAATCAAAATGTTGTAATTACATTAATGAAAGAACATTTAATAAGCTACAACATACTGAAATCTGGGTGAAAATTGGCAAAGGATAAGTGAGATACGCCCAAGTAAACTTGAAAATTGATGACGTCATTTTGAAAATTTACTTTTTTTACTTTATTAAGAAATTTGATATCTTTGAATCACTTTTTCAGTATCGCCAACCCATAAACTGACATGTACAACTCATCAGCTTTCAGAATATGTAAAGAAAATTGGGGGTCACCGTCCATCCTGACGAGTAAAATCGGATTTAAAATTGGCGGTTTTGGGGCATTGTTGTACTGTATATCGCCATTGACGCGCGCGCGGAATTTCAACTTTGACAGTCTCGTATGACGTCATATTGAGTCGGATTGACTTGAAACTTGCTAGAAATATTCCTTGACTTTTCAGACATCCGATAAATGTAAAAAATCGGGAAATTTCTGTTGCATATGAGCTGTACGTGCGTATATGTGCGCGCGCGTACGCGTCCGTCCAATTTTTTCAATTTTTCAAAAAATGCTCCAAATGGTCTGAAACGTATGCAAAAAAAATTTGAGCTTGATTGGAGCATACAAATATTTCAACGCGCGCGTACGCGCACGTCTTTACGATGCGAGGAATTCTGAAAATATGGGTAGAATTCCCTTGAATTGAAATTTATGTGACGTAAATTTCATTGAGAAATTCCACTCCATTAATGAGATATGATTGAAAATGTGTTTTCATATAATGACGTCATAGTGACGTCACGGTCGACTGATCACTACGATTTTACTTGACATGTCGTCTTTGGGACATGATACACATATGGTATAAGTTTGACATTCATAGGCAATGCACTTTCTGAGCTAGTCTCTACACAACTTTTGCGGAGAAATAAAGAAGAAGAAGAAGAAGAAGAAGAAGAACAAAGAACTAGAGATTGTAATTTGTCATCACTGACAAATTAAGGTGATCCGATTTTTTTTTAATCAATGATTCGAGTCCTGATCGTAATAGGCATGACAATACAAGTTTCATCTGTGTTTAGAGACATTGGCCGTGTGAGGTTTGGATTCTCATTTAGAAAAGGGAGTCATATCTGCCATCTTTGGTACCAATTCTGTATACACTGAATAACGAAGATACAGCAACGAATACATATGACCTTTGACCCACCTTTACACTCCCAAGATGGCATCTGAGGAAAAAGTGGTTATTTTGTGAAATGATTCTTGCGACATCGTCTATATTCGTGTGCAAAATATGGCAAAGATAGGACAGGTATTCACCAAGATGCAAAATGCAAAGTCTTAGGTACAACATAAAATCTGGGAGAAATTCACCGAAGGGTAAGTGAGAGCTAGTGCTCGATAAAGAAAAGCATGTCGATTTTCACATTAAAAAAAAATCCCTCCCATAGAGATAACACGTCATAACGAAAATACAGAAAGAAGTACATATGACCTTTGACCTCACTTTGCACACCCAAGATGGCGTCTGAGCAAAAAGTGGTTATTTTGTGAAATGATCCTTGTTACATGGTCTTTGTGTGTGCAAAATATGGGAAAGATAGGACATGTATTGACCAAGATACAGGATGAAACATTTATGACCTTTGACCCTAATTTACATACCCAAGATGGTGTCTGATCAAGTAGTTGTTGTTTTATGAAATAATGTACGTGACATGAACTAAACATGTGCAAAATATGGGATTGATAGCCATTGTTGTTGTTCATCTATTGCACAGAAAGTAGTAGAAAGAAAGAAAAATAAAGAAAAAAATATGTTATTTTATAGAAATTTGAAGGAGAAGCATAAAAAAATCAGAAAAAGATAAAGTTAGGAAGGGAGATTAAGACTAACTAAAGAAAAAGAAGAAAAAAAGTGTTTAAAAAAATGAAAAAAAACTAGAGATTGTAATTTGTCATCACTGACAAATTAAGGTGATCCGATTTTTTTTTTTTATCAATGATTCGAGTCCTGATCGCAATAGGCATGACCATACAAGTTTCATCTGTGTTTAGAGACATTGGCCGTGTGATGTTTGCATTCTCATTTAGAAAAGGGAGTCATATCTGCCATCTTTGGTACCAAATTCTGTATACACTGAATAACGAAGATACAGCAATGAATACATATCACCTTTGACCCACCTTTGCACTCCCAAGATTGCATCTGATGAAATAGTGGTTATTTTGTGAAATGATTCTCGCGACATCGTCTATACGTGTGGAAAATATGGGAAAGATAGGACAGGTATTCACTAAGATACAAGATGAAACATTTATGACCTTTGACCCTAATTTACATACCCAAGATGTTGTCTGATCTAGTAGTTGTTATTTTATGAAATAATGTACGAGACATGAACTAAACATGTGCAAAATATGGGGGTGATAGGGCGTGTTTTTCTTGAGTTATTGCAAAGAGAGTTGCAGAAAGAAAGAAATATCTCAATACATAGAAGATAAGCTTTAATTTCAACCAATTTTTTATCGTAATCCCGACATCGTATGAAAAAAACAAAGGAAAATGAAACGATAGCGCAAAGTCTCAGCTACAACATATTAAAATCTGGGAGAAATTCAACGAAGGGTAAGTGAGCTAGTGCTCGATAAAGACAATCATGTCAATTTTCACATTAAAGAAAATTCCCTCCCATAGAGATAACACGTCATAACGAAGATACAAAAAAGAAGTACATATGACCTTTGACCTCAATTTGCAACGACAAGATGGCATCTGAGTAAAATGTGGTTATTTTGTGAAATGATCCTTGTAACATGGTCTTTGCGTGTGCAAAATATGGGAAAGATAGGACATGTATTCACTAAGATACAGGGTGAAACACTTATGACCTTTGACCCTACTTTACATACCCAAGATGGTGTCCGATCAAGTAGTTGTTATTTTATGAAATAATGTACGTGACATGAACTAAACATGTGCAAAATATAGAAGTGATAGAGGCCGTTTTTCTTGAGTTATTGCAAAGAAAGTTGCAGAAAGAAAGAAATATCTCAATACATCGAAGATAAGCCTGAATTTCAACCCAATTTTTTGACGTGATTCCGACATCGTATGAAAAAACAAAGGGCACATTTACGGTAGGGTAAAGTCTCAGCTACAACATATTAAAATCTGGGAGAAATTTACCGAAGCTTAAGTGAGCTAGTGCTCGATAAAGATAGTCATGTCAATTTTCATTTCCAGAAAAACTGCACTCCCATAGAGATAACACGTAAACTGGTCAAATTTGACAAGATTACTTTTAATCCATTTTTACGAGGTGATACCATTATCCAATCAAAATATTGTAATTTTATGTTTGAAAGAACATTAAATAAGCTACATCATACTGAAATTTGGGTGAAAATTGACAAAGGACTAGTGAGATACGCTCGAATGAACTTGAAATTTGATGACGTCATTTTGAAAATTTACTTTTTTTACTTTATTAAGAAATTTGATATCTTTTAATCATTTTGTCAGCATTGCCACCCCATGAAATGACATGTACAACTCATCAGCTTTCAAAATATGTACAGAAAATGGAGGGTCACCGTCCATCCTGACGAGTAAAATCGGATTTAAAATTGGCAGTTTTTTGGCATAGTTGTACTGTATATCGCCATTGACGCGCGCGCGGAATTTCAACTTTGACGGGCCCGTATGACCTCATATTGAGTCGGATTGACTTGAAACTTGGTAGAAATATTCCTTGACATTTCAGGCAGCCGATAAGTGTGAAAAAACGGGAAATTTCTATTGCATATGAGCTGTGCGTGCGTATATGAGCGCGCGCGTACGCGTCCGTCCAATTTTTTCAATTTTTCAAAAAATGCTCCAAATGGTCTGAAACGTGTGCAAAAAAAAATTTGAGCTCGATTTGAGCATACAAATATTTCAACGCGCGCGTACGCGCACGTTTTAAGATATAGATGAATTTTGAGAATGTGAGTAGAATGCGCTTGACTTGAACTATATGTGACGTAAATTTGATTGAAAAATTCCATTCCATTAATGAGATATGAATGAAAATGTGTTTTCATATAATGACGTCATAGTGACGTCAAGGTCGACTGATCACAATGATTTTACAAGATTTGTCGTCTTTGGGTCACCATACATATATGGTATAAGTTTGACATTGATAGGCAATGCACTTTCTGAGCTAACCTCTGCACAACTTTTGGGGAGAAATAAAGAAAAAGAAGAAGAAAGAATCCGTACAGATACAGAAGGTGATCCGAGAGGATACTCGGATCACCTAACTAGACTTGGAATTTGTCAAGACTGACAAATTAGGTGATCCGATTTGTTTTAATCGATGATTCGAGTCCTGATCGCAATAGGCATGACCATATAGGTTTCATCTGTGTTTAGAGACATTGGCCGTGTGATGTTTGGATTCCCATTTAGAAAAGAGAGTCAGGTCTGCCATCTTTGGTACCAAATTCGGTATACACTATAACGAAGATACAGAATGAAGTATATTTGACCATTGACCCAACTTTGCGCAGCCAAGATGGCATCTGAGCAAAAAGTGGTTATTTTGTGAAATGATTCTTGTAACATGGTCTTTGCGTGTGGAAAATACGGGAAAGATAGGACATGTATTCACCAAGATACAGGTTGAAACATTTATGACCTTTGACCCTAATTTACATACCCAAGATGGTGTCTGATCAAGTAGTTGTTATTTTATGAAATAAAGTACGTGACATGACCTAAACATGTGCAAAATATGGGCGTGATAGGGGCTGGTTTTTTTAACTTATTGCAAAGAAAGTGGCATAAAGAAAGAAATATCTCAATACATCGAAGATAAGTATAATTTCAACCAAGTTTTTTGACGTGATATCGGCGCCGTATGAAAAAATGGAGGGTATAGTCGCGATAGCCCAAAGTCTGAGCTACAACATATTAAAATCTGGGAGAAATTCACGAAAGAGTAAGTGAGCTAGTGTTCGATAAAGACCGTCATGTCAATTTTCATTTCCAGAAAAATTCCCTCCCGTAGAGATAACACGTAAACTGGTTAAATTTGACAAGGTTACATTATATCTATTTTCACGAGGTGAAGACATCATCCGATTAAAACTTTGATTGAACAAAACTTAAAGAGTATTACATTGGCTACAACATACTGAAATCTGGAAGAAATTCACCGAAGGGTAATTGAGCTAGTCGTCGATAAAGACAATCATGTCAATTTTCACATCTAGACAAATTCCCTCCCATAGAGATAACACGTCATAATGAAGATAAAGAAAGAAGTACATATGACCTTTGACCCTACTTTGCACAGACAAGATGGCGTCTGAGCAAAAAGTAGTTACTTTGTGAAATGATTCTTGTAACATGGTCTTTAAGTATGCAAAATATGGGAAAGATAAGACATGTATTCACCAAGATACAGGATGAAACATTTTTGACCTTTGACCCTAATTTACATACCCAAGAAGGTACCCGATCAAGTAGTTGTTATTTTATGAAATAATGTACGTGACATAAACTAAACATGTGCAAAATATTGGGCTGATAGAGCTTGTTTTTCTTGAGTTATTGCAAAGAAAGTTGCAGAAAGAAAGGAATATGAAAATACATGGAAGATAAGCTTTAATTTCAACCAAGTTTTTGGGCATGATGCCGACTCCGTATGAAAAAACAAAGGGCACATTTACGATAGCCCAAAGTCTCAGCTACAACATACTAAAATATGGGAGAAATTCACCGAAGCATAAGTGAGCTAGTGCTCGATAAAGATAGTCATGTCAGTTTTCATTTCCAGAAAAACTGCACTCCCATAGAGATAACACGTAAACTGGTCAAATTTAACAATGTTACTTTTAATCCCTTTTTACGAGGTGATGCCGTCATCCAATCAAATTGTTGTTATTATATATCTGAAAGACCATTTAATAAGCTACAACATATTGAAATTTGGACGAAAATCAACTAAAGAATAAGTGAGATATGCTTGAATGAACTTGAAATTTGATGACGTCATTTTGAAAATTTACTTTTTTAACTTTATTAAGAAATTTGATATATTTTAATCATTTTTCCAGCATTGCCAACCCATGAAATGACATGTACAACTCATCAGCTTTCAGAATATGTAAAAAAAATGGGGGGTCACCGTCCATCCTGACGAGTAAAATTGGATTTAAAATTGGCAGTTTTTTGGCATTGTTGCACTGTATATCGCCATTGACGCGCGCGCGGAATTTCAACTTTGACGGACCCGTATGACGTCATCTTGAGTCGGATTGACTTGAAACTTGGTAGAAACATTCCTTGACATTTCACACATCCGATCAAAGTGAAAAAACGGGAAATTTTCATTGCATATGAGCTGTGCGTGCGTATATGTGCGCGCGCGTACGCGTCCGTCCGATTTTTTCAATTTTTCAAAAAATGCTCCAAATGGTCTGAAACGTATGCAAAAAAAATTTGAGCTTGATTGGAGCATACAAATATTTCAACGCGCGCGTACGCGCACGTCTTTACGATGCGAGGAATTTTGAAAATATGGGTAGAATTCCCTTGAATTGAAATTTATGTGACGTAAATTTCATTGAGAAATTCCACTCCATTAATGAGATATGATTGAAAATGTGTTTTCATATAATGACGTCATAGTGACGTCACGGTCGACTGATCACTACGATTTTACTTGACATGTCGTCTTTGGGACATGATACACATATGGTATAAGTTTGACATTCATAGGCAATGCACTTTCTGAGCTCATCTCTACACAACTTTTGCGGAGAAATAAAGAAGAAGAAGAAGAAGAACAAAGAACTAGACTTGGAATTTGTCAAGACTGACAAATTAGGTGATCCGATTTGTTTTAATCGATGATTCGAGTCCTGATCGCAATAGGCATGACCATATAGGTTTCATCTGTGTTTAGAGACATTGGCCGTGTGATGTTTGGATTCCCATTTAGAAAAGAGAGTCAGGTCTGCCATCTTTGGTACCAAATTCGGTATACACTATAACGAAGATACAGAATGAAGTATATTTGACCATTGACCCAACTTTGCGCAGCCAAGATGGCATCTGAGCAAAAAGTGGTTATTTTGTGAAATGATTCTTGTAACATGGTCTTTGCGTGTGGAAAATACGGGAAAGATAGGACATGTATTCACCAAGATACAGGTTGAAACATTTATGACCTTTGACCCTAATTTACATACCCAAGATGGTGTCTGATCAAGTAGTTGTTATTTTATGAAATAAAGTACGTGACATGACCTAAACATGTGCAAAATATGGGCGTGATAGGGGCTGGTTTTTTTAACTTATTGCAAAGAAAGTGGCATAAAGAAAGAAATATCTCAATACATCGAAGATAAGTATAATTTCAACCAAGTTTTTTGACGTGATATCGGCGCCGTATGAAAAAATGGAGGGTATAGTCGCGATAGCCCAAAGTCTGAGCTACAACATATTAAAATCTGGGAGAAATTCACGAAAGAGTAAGTGAGCTAGTGTTCGATAAAGACCGTCATGTCAATTTTCATTTCCAGAAAAATTCCCTCCCGTAGAGATAACACGTAAACTGGTTAAATTTGACAAGGTTACATTATATCTATTTTCACGAGGTGAAGACATCATCCGATTAAAACTTTGATTGAACAAAACTTAAAGAGTATTACATTGGCTACAACATACTGAAATCTGGAAGAAATTCACCGAAGGGTAATTGAGCTAGTCGTCGATAAAGACAATCATGTCAATTTTCACATCTAGACAAATTCCCTCCCATAGAGATAACACGTCATAATGAAGATAAAGAAAGAAGTACATATGACCTTTGACCCTACTTTGCACAGACAAGATGGCGTCTGAGCAAAAAGTAGTTACTTTGTGAAATGATTCTTGTAACATGGTCTTTAAGTATGCAAAATATGGGAAAGATAAGACATGTATTCACCAAGATACAGGATGAAACATTTTTGACCTTTGACCCTAATTTACATACCCAAGAAGGTACCCGATCAAGTAGTTGTTATTTTATGAAATAATGTACGTGACATAAACTAAACATGTGCAAAATATTGGGCTGATAGAGCTTGTTTTTCTTGAGTTATTGCAAAGAAAGTTGCAGAAAGAAAGGAATATGAAAATACATGGAAGATAAGCTTTAATTTCAACCAAGTTTTTGGGCATGATGCCGACTCCGTATGAAAAAACAAAGGGCACATTTACGATAGCCCAAAGTCTCAGCTACAACATACTAAAATATGGGAGAAATTCACCGAAGCATAAGTGAGCTAGTGCTCGATAAAGATAGTCATGTCAGTTTTCATTTCCAGAAAAACTGCACTCCCATAGAGATAACACGTAAACTGGTCAAATTTAACAATGTTACTTTTAATCCCTTTTTACGAGGTGATGCCGTCATCCAATCAAATTGTTGTTATTATATATCTGAAAGACCATTTAATAAGCTACAACATATTGAAATTTGGACGAAAATCAACTAAAGAATAAGTGAGATATGCTTGAATGAACTTGAAATTTGATGACGTCATTTTGAAAATTTACTTTTTTAACTTTTTTAAGAAATTTGATATATTTTAATCATTTTTCCAGCATTGCCAACCCATGAAATGACATGTACAACTCATCAGCTTTCAGAATATGTAAAAAAAATGGGGGGTCACCGTCCATCCTGACGAGTAAAATTGGATTTAAAATTGGCAGTTTTTTGGCATTGTTGCACTGTATATCGCCATTGACGCGCGCGCGGAATTTCAACTTTGACGGACCCGTATGACGTCATCTTGAGTCGGATTGACTTGAAACTTGGTAGAAATATTCCTTGACATTTCACACATCCGATCAAAGTGAAAAAACGGGAAATTTTCATTGCATATGAGCTGTGCGTGCGTATATGTGCGCGCGCGTACGCGTCCGTCCGATTTTTTCAATTTTTCAAAAAATGCTCCAAATGGTCTGAAACGTATGCAAAAAAAATTTGAGCTTGATTGGAGCATACAAATATTTCAACGCGCGCGTACGCGCACGTCTTTACGATGCGAGGAATTTTGAAAATATGGGTAGAATTCCCTTGAATTGAAATTTATGTGACGTAAATTTCATTGAGAAATTCCACTCCATTAATGAGATATGATTGAAAATGTGTTTTCATATAATGACGTCATAGTGACGTCACGGTCGACTGATCACTACGATTTTACTTGACATGTCGTCTTTGGGACATGATACACATATGGTATAAGTTTGACATTCATAGGCAATGCACTTTCTGAGCTCATCTCTACACAACTTTTGCGGAGAAATAAAGAAGAAGAAGAAGAAGAACAAAGAATCAGTACAGATACAGAAGGTGATCCGAGAGGATTCTCGGATCACCTAACTAGAGATTGTAATTTGTCATCACTGACAAATTAAGGTGATCCGATTTTTTTTTTATCAATGATTCGAGTCCTGATCGCAATAGGCATGACCATACAGGTGTCATCTGTGTTTAATGACATTGGCCGTGTGATGTTTAGATTCTCATTTAGAAAAGAGAGTCAGGTCTGCCATCTTTGCTACCAAATTCGGTATACACTGTAACGAAGACCCAGAATGAAACATATATGACCTTTGACCCTAATTTACCTACCCAAGATGGTGTTCGATCAAGTAGTTGTTATCTTGTAAAATAATGTACATGACATGAACTAAACATGTGCAAAATATGGGGGTAATAGGGTATGTCTTTCTTGAGTTATTGCAAAGAAAGTTGCAGAAAGAAAGAAATATGAAAATACATCGAAGCTAAGCTTTAATTTTAGCGAAGTTTTTCGACGTGATTTCGATGTCGTATGAAAAAGAATGGGCAAAGTAACGATAGCGCAAAGTCTCAGCTAATACTTATTAAAATCTGGGAGAAATTCACCGAAAGGTAAGTGAGATAGTGCTTGATAAAGACAATCATGTCAATTTTCACATCTAAACAAATTCCCTCCCATAGAGTTAACACGTCATAACGAAGATAGAGAAAAAAGTACATATGACTTTTGACCTCACTTTGCACAGACAAGATGGTATCTGAGCAAAAAGTGGTTATCTTGTGAAATGATTCTTGTAACATGGTCTTTACGTGTACAAAATATGGGAAAGATAGGACATGTATTCACCAAGATACAGGATGAAACATTTATGACCTTTGACCCTAATTTACATTCCCAAGATGGCGTCTGATCAAGTAGTTGTTATTTTATGAAATAATGTACGTGACATGAACTAAATATGTGCAAAATATGGTGGTGATAGGGTATCTTTTTGCTGAGTTTTTGCAAAGAAAGTTGCAGAAAGAAAGAAATATTTTAATACATCGAAGATAAGCTTTAATTTCAACCAAGTTTTTTGACGTGATCCCGACATCGTATGAAAAAACGAAGGGAACACTATCGATAGCCCAAAGTCTCAGCTACAACATATCAAAATCAAGGAGAAATTCACCGAAGCATAAGTGAGCTAGTGATTGATAAAGATAGTCATGTCAATTTTCATTTCCAGAAAAAACTGCACTCCCATAGAGATAACACGTAAACTGGCCAAATTTGACAAGGTTACGTTCAATCCATTTTTAAGAGGTGATAACGTCATCCAAGCTAAACTGTGTTATCACGTTTATGAAAGACTATTTAATAAGCTACAACATACTGAAATCTGGACCAAAATCGGCAAAGGATAAGTGAGATACGCTCGAGTGACCTTGAAATTTGATGACGTCATTTTGAAAATTTACTCTTTTTATTTCATTCAGAAATTTGATATCTTTTAATCATTTTTTCAGCATTGCCACCCCATGAAATGACATGTACATCTCATCAGCTTTCGAAATATTTAAAGAAAATAGGGGGTCACCGTCCATCCTGACGAGTAAAATCGGGTTTAAAATTGGCGGTTTTTTGGCATAGTTGCACTGTATATCGCCATTGACGCGCGCGCGGAATTTCAACTTTGACGGGCCCGCATGACGTCATATTGAGTTGGATTGATTTGAAACTTGGTAGAAATATTCCTTGACATTTCAGATATCCGATCTGAGTGAAAAAACGGGAAATTTCTATTGCATATTAGCTGTGCGTGCGTATATGCGCGCACGCGTACGCGTCCGTCCGATTTTTTAAATTTTTCAAAAAATGCTCCAAATGGTCTGAAACGTGTCCAAAAAAATTTTGAGCTCGATTGGAGCATACAAATATTTGAACGCGCGCGTACGCGCACGTTTGAAGAGTACAGATGAATTTTGAGAACATGATTAGAATCAACTTGATTCGAACTATATGTGAGGTAAATTTCATAGAAAAATTCCATTCCATTAATGAGATATGAATGAGAATGTGTTTTCATATAATGACGTCATAGTGACGTCACTTTCGACTGATCACTATGATTTTATTAGATCTGTCGTCTTTGGGACATGATACATATATGGTATAATTTTGACATTGATAGGATGAGGACTTTCTGAGCTAACCTCTACACAACATTTGAGGAGAAAGAACTTTTTTGTGACAACGGGAAGTTTAACACTAGAGATTGTAATTTGTCATCACTGACAAATTAAGGTGATCCGATTTTTTTTTTATCAATGATTCGAGTCCTGATCGCAATAGGCATGACCATACAAGTTTCATCTGTGTTTAGAGACATTGGCCGTGTGATGTTTGCATTCTCATTTAGCAAAGGGAGTCATATCTGCCATGTTAGGTACCAAATTCTGTATACACTATAACGAAGAAACAGCAACAAGTACATATGACCTTTGACCCACCTTTGCACTCCCAAGATTGCATCTGATGAAATAGTAGTTATTTTGTGAAATGATTCTCGCGACATCGTCTATACGTGTGAAAAATATGGGAAAGATAGGACAGGTATTCACTAAGATACAAGATGAAACATTTATGACCTTTGACCCTAATTTACATACCCAAGATGTTGTCCGATCTAGTAGTTGTTATTTTATGAAATAATGTACGTGACATGAACTAAACATGGGCAAAATATGGGGGTGATAGGGCGTGTTTTTCTTGAGTTATTGCAAAGAAAGTTGCAGAAAAAAAGAAATATCTCAATACATAGAAGATAAACTTTAATTTCAACCAAGTTTTTTATCGTGATCCCGACATTGTATGAAAAAACGAAGGGCAATTTAACGATAGTGCAAAGTCTCAGCTACAACATATTAAAATCTGGGAGAAATTCACCGAAGGGTAAGTGAGCTAGTGCTCGATAAAGACAATCATGTCAATTTTCACATTAAAAAAATTCCCTCCCATAGAGATAACACGTCACAACGAAGATACAAAAAGAAGTACATATGACCTTTGACCTCAATTTGCACAGACAAGATGGCATCTGAGTAAAAAGTAGTTATTTTGTGAAATGATCCTTGTAACATGGTCTTTGCGTGTGCAAAATATGGGAAAGATAGGACATGTATTCACTAAGATACAGGATGAAACACTTATGACCTTTGACCCTAATTTACATACCCAAGATGGTGTCTGATCAAGTAGTTGTTATTTTTTGAAATAATTTACGTGACATAAACTAAACATGTGCAAAATATGGAAGTGATAGAGGCCGTTTTTCTTGAGTTATTGCAAAGAAAGTTGCAGAAAGAAAGAAATATCTCAATACGTCGAAGATAAGCCTGAATTTCAACCAAAATATTTGACGTGATCCCGACATCGTATGAAAAAACGAAGGGCACACTTACGGTAGCGTAAAGTCTCAGCTACAACATATTAAAATCTGGGAGAAATTTACCGAAGGGTAAGTGAGCTAGTGCTCGATAAAGATAGTCATGTCAATTTTCATTCCCAGAAAAACTGCACTCCCATAGAGATAACACGTAAACTGGTCAAATTTTACAAGATTACTTTCAATCCATTTTTACGAGGTGATACCATTATCCAATCAAAATATTGTTATATTATGTTTGAAAGAACGTTTCATAAGCTACAACATACTGAAATTTGGGTTAAAATTGACAAAGGACTAGTGAGATACGCTCGAATGAACTTGAAATTTGATGACGTCATTATGAAAATTTACTTTTTTTACTTTATTAAGAAATTTGATATCTTTTAATCGTTTTGTCAGCATTGCCACCCCATGAAATGACATGTACAACTCATCAGCTTTCAAAATATGTAAAGAAAATGGGGGGTCACCGTCCATCCTGACGAGTAAAATCGGATTTAAAATTGGTAACTTCTTGGCATAGTTGCACTGTATATCGCCATTGACGCGCGCGCGGAATTTCAACTTTGACGGGCCCGTATGACGTCATAATGAGTAGGATTGACTTGAAACTTGGTGGAAATATTCCTTGACATTTTAGACATCTGATCAAAGTGAAAAAACTGGAAATTTCAATTACATATGAGCTGTGCGTGCGTATATGCGCGCGCGCGTACGCGTCCGTCCGATTTTTTCAATTTTTCAAAAAATGCTCCAAATGGTCTGAAACGTGTGCAAAAAAATTTTGAGCTCGATTTGAGCATACAAATATTTCAACGCGCGCGTACGCGCACGTTTTAAGAGAAAATATGAATTTTGAGAACATGAGTAGAATGCACATAAAATGAAATATATGTGACGTAAATTTCATTGAAAAATTCTATTCCATTAATGAGATATGATTGAGAATGTGTTTTCATATAATGACGTCATAGTGACGACACGGTTGACTGATCACAATGATACATTAGATTTGTCGTCTTTGGGACATGATGCATACATGGTATAAGTTTGAACTTGATAGCCATAGCACTTTCTGAGCTAATCTCTGCACAACTTTTGGGGAGAAATAAAGAAAACTAGAGATTGTAATTTGTCATCACTGACAAATTAAGGTGATCCGATTTTTTTTATCAATGATTCGAGTCCTGATCGCAATAGGCATGACCATACAAGTTTCATCTCTGTTTAGAGACATTGTCCGTGTGATGTTTGCATTCTCATTTAGAAAAGGGAGTCATATCTGCCATCTTTGGTACCAAATTCTGTATACACTGAATAACGAAGATACAGCAATGAATACATATGACCTTTGACCCACCTTTGCACTCCCAAGATTGCATCTGATGAAATAGTGGTTATTTTGTGAAATGATTCTCGCGACATCGTCGATACGTGTGAAAAATATGGGAAAGATAGGACAGGTATTCACTAAGATACAAGATGAAACATTTATGACCTTTGACCCTAATTTACATACCCAAGATGTTGTCCGATCTAGTAGTTGTTATTTTATGAAATAATGTACGAGACATGAACTAAACATGTGCAAAATATGGGGGTGATAGGGCGTGTTTTTCTTGAGTTATTGCAAAGAAAGTTGCAGAAAGAAAGAAATATCTCAATACATAGAAGATAAGCTTTAATTTCAACCAATTTTTTATCGTCATCCCGACATCGTATGAAAAAACGAAGGAAATAAAACGATAGCGCAAAGTCTCAGCTACAACATATTAAAATCTGGGAGAAATTCACCGAAGGGTAAGTGAGCTAGTGCTCGATAAAGACAATCATGTCAATTTTCACATTAAAGAAAATTCCCTCCCATAGAGATAACACGTCATAACGAAGATACAAAAAGAAGTACATATGACCTTTGACCTCAAATTGTACAGACAAGATGGCATCTGAGTAAAAAGTGGTTATTTTGTGAAATGATCCTTGTAACATGGTCTTTGCGTATGCAAAATATGGGAAAGATAGGACATGTATTCACTAAGATACAGGGTGAAACACTTATGACCTTTGACCCTAATTTACATACCCAAGATGGTGTCCGATCAAGTAGTTGTTATTTTATGAAATAATTCACGTGACATGAACTAAACATGTGCAAAATATAGAAGTGATAGAGGCCGTTTTTCTTGAGTTATTGCAAAGAAAGTTGCAGAAAGAAAGAAATATCTCAATACATCGAAGATAAGCCTGAATTTCAACCCAATTTTTTGACGTGATTCTGACATCGTATGAAAAAACAAAGGGCACACTTACGGTAGCGTAAAGTCTCAGCTACAACATATTAAAATCTGGGAGAAATTTACCGAAGCTTAAGTGAGCTAGTGCTCGATAAAGATAGTCATGTCAATTTTCATTTCCAGAAAAACTGCACTCCCATAGAGATAACACGTAAACTGGTCAAATTTGACAAGATTACTTTTAATCCATTTTTACGAGGTGATACCGTTATCCAATCAAAATATTGTAATTTTATGTGTGAAAGAACATTAAATAAGCTACATCATACTGAAATCTGGGTGAAAATTGACAAAGGACTAGTGAGATATGCTCGAATGAACTTGAAATTTGATGACGTCATTTTGAAAATTTACTTTTTTTACTTTATTAAGAAATTTGATATCTTTTAATCATTTTGTCAGCATTGCCACCCCATGAAATGACATGTACAACTCATCAGCTTTCAAAATATGTACAGAAAATGGGGGGTCACCGTCCATCCTGACGAGTAAAATCGGATTTAAAATTGGCAGTTTTTTGGCATAGTTGCACTGTATATCGCCATTGACGCGCGCGCGGAATTTCAACTTTGACGGGCCCGTATGACGTCATATTGAGTCGGATTGATTTGAAACTTGGTATAAATATTCCTTAACATTTCAGACATCCGATCAAAGTGAAAAAACTGGAAATTTCAATTGCACATGAGCTGTGCGTGCGTATATGCGCGCGCGCGTACGCGTCCGTCCGATTTTTTCAATTTTTCAAAAAATGCTCCAAATGGTCTGAAACGTGTGCAAAAAAATTTTGAGCTCGATTGGAGCATACAAATATTTCAACGCGCGCGTACGCGCACGTTTTAAGAGAATATATGAATTTTGAGAACATGAGTAGAATGCGCATAATTTGAAATATATGTGACGTAAATTTCATTGAAAAATTTCATTCCATTAATGAGATATGATTGAGAATGTGTTTTCATATAATGACGTCATAGTGACGTCACGGTCCACTGATCACAATGATACATTAGATTTGTCGTCTTTGGGACATGATGCATACATGGTATAATTTTGAAATTGATAGGCAGCGGACTTTCTGAGCTAACCTCTGCACAACTTTTGCGGAGAAATAAAGAAACAAAGAAGAAGAAAGAATCCGTACAGATACAGAAGGTGATCCGAAGGATACTCGGATCACCTAACTAGAGATTGTAATTTGTCATCACTGACAAATTAAGGTGATCCGATTTTTTTTTAGTCAATGATTCGAGTCCTGATACTGCAAAGTCTCAGCTACAACATACTAAAATCTGAGAGAAATTCACTGAAGCATAAGTAAGATAGTGCTCGATAAAGAGAGTCATGTCAATTTTCACATCTAAAAAATTCCCTCCCTTAGAGATAACACGTCATAGCGAACATAGAAAAAGAAGTACATATGACCTTTGACCACACTTTGCACAGACAAGATGGCATCTGAGCAAAAAGTGGTTATTTTATGAAATAATCCCTGTAACATGGTCTTTACGTGTGCAAAATATGGGAAAGATAGGACCTGTATTCACCAAGATACAGGATGAAACATCTATGACCTTTGACCCTAATTTACATACCCAAGATGGCGACTGATCAAGTACTTGTTATTTTATGAAATAATGTTCGTGACATGAACTAAACATATTCAAAATATGGTGGTGATAGGGTATGTTTTTCTTGATTTATTGCACATAAAGTTGCAAAAAGAAAGAAATATTTCAATACATCGAAGATAAACTTTAATTTCAACCAAGTTTTTTCACGTGATCCCGACAATGTATGAAAAAACAGAGGGCACATTTACGATAGCCCTACGTCTCAGGTACAACATATTAAAATCTTAGAGAAATTCACCGAAGCATAAGTGAGCTAGTGCTCGATAAAGATAGTCATGTCAATTTTCATTTGCATAAAAATTGCACTCCCATAGAGATTACACGTAAACTGGTCAAATTTGACAAGGTTACCTTCAATCCATTTTTTCGAGGTAATGTCGTCATCGAATCAAAATTGTGTAATCACATAAATGAAAGAGCATTCCATAACCTACAACATATTGAAATTTGGGTGAAAATTGGGAAAGGATAAGTGAGATACGCTCGAGTAAACTTGAAATTTGATGACGTCATTTTGAAAATCTACTTTTTTTACTTTATTAAGAAATTTGATATCTTTTAATCATTTTGTTAGCTTTGCCAGCCCATGAAATGACATGTACAACTAATCAGCTTTCAGAATATGTAAAGAAAATGGGGGATCACCGTCCATCCTGACGAGTAAAATCCGATTTAAAATTGGCGGTTTTTTGGCATAGTTGCACTGTATATCGCCATTGACGCGCGCGCGGAATTTCAACTTTGACGGGCCCGCATGACGTCATATTGAGTTGGATTGATTTGAAACTTGGTAGAAATATTCCTTGACATTTCAGATATCCGATCTGAGTGAAAAAACGGGAAATTTCTATTGCATATTAGCTGTGCGTGCGTATATGCGCGCACGCGTACGCGTCCGTCCGATTTTTTCAATTTTTCAAAAAATGCTCCAAATGGTCTGAAACGTGTCCAAAAAAATTTTGAGCTCGATTGGAGCATACAAATATTTGAACGCGCGCGTACGCGCACGTTTGAAGAGTACAGATGAATTTTGAGAACATGAGTAGAATTAACTTGATTCGAACTATATGTGAGGTAAATTTCATAGAAAAATTCCATTCCATTAATGAGATATGAATGAGAATGTGTTTTCATATAATGACGTCATAGTGACGTCACTTTCGACTGATCACTATGATTTTATTAGATCTGTCGTCTTTGGGACATGATACATATATGGTATAATTTTGACATTGATAGGATGAGGACTTTCTGAGCTAACCTCTACACAACATTTGAGGAGAAAGAACTTTTTTGTGACAACGGGAAGTTTAACACTAGAGATTGTAATTTGTCATTACTGACAAATTAAGGTGATCCGATTTTTTTTTCATCAATGATTCGAGACCTGATCGCAATAGGCATGACCATACAGGTTTCGTCTGTTGTTAAAAACGTTGGCCGTGTGATGTTTGAATTCTCGTTTAGAAAAGGGAGTCATATCTGCCATCTTTGGTACCAAATTCCGTATACACTAGATAACGAAGATACAACAACAAATACATACGACCTTTGACCCACCTTTACACTCCCAAGATGGCATCTGAGGAAAAAGTGGTTATTTTGTGAAATGATTCTTGCGACATCGTCTATACGTGTGCAAAATATGGGAAAGATAGGACATGTATTCGCCAAGATACAAGATGAAACATTTATGACCTTTGACCCTAATTTACATACCCAAGATGTTGTCCGATCAAGTAGTTGTTATTTTATGAAATAATGTACGTGACATGAACTAAACATGTGCAGAATATGGGGGTGATAGGGCGTGTTTTTCTTGAGTTATTGCAAAGAAAGTTGCAGAAAGAAAGAAATATCTCAATACATAGAAGATAAGCTTTAATTTCAACCAAGTTTTTTATCGTGATCCCGACATCCTATGAAATAACAAAATGAAATAGCGCAAAGTCTCAGCTACAACATATTAAAATCTGGGAGAAATTTACCGAAGGGTATGTGAGCTAGTGCTCGATAAAGACAATCATGTCAATTTTCACATTTAAAAAAATTCCCTCCCATAGAGATAACACGTCATAACGAAGAAACAAAAAGAAGTACATATGACCTTTGACCTCAATTTGCACAGACAAGATGGCATCTGAGTAAAAAGTGGTTATTTTGTGAAATGATCCTTGTAACATGGTCTTTGCGTTTGCAAAATATGGGAAAGATAAGACATGTATTCACTAAGATATAGGATGAAACACTTATGACCTTTGACCCTAATTTACATACCCAAGATGGTGTCCGATCAAGTAGTTGTTATTTTATGAAATAATGTACGTGACATGAACTAAACATGTGCAAAATATAGAAGTGATAGGGCGTGTTTTTCTTGAGTTATTGCAAAGAAAGTTGCAGAAAGAAAGAAATATCTCAATACATCGAAGATAAGCCTGAATTTCAACCAAAATTTTTGACGTGATCCCGACATCGTATGAAAAAACGAAGGGCACATTTACTGTAGCGTAAAGTCTCAGCTACAACATATCGAAATCTGGGAGAAATTTACCGAAGGGTAAGTGAGCTAGTGCTCGATAAAGATAGTCATGTCAATTTTCATTTCCAGAAAAACTGCACTCCCATAGAGATAACACGTAAACTGGTCAAATTTAACAAGGTTACTTTCAATCCATTTTTACGAGGTGATACCGTTATTCAATCAAAATGTTGTAATTTTATGTTTGAAAGAACATTAAATAAGCTACAACATACTGAAATCTGGGTGAAAATTGACAAAGGACTAGTGAGATACGCTCAAATAAACTTGAAATTTGATGACGTCATTTTGAAAATTTACTTTTTTTACTTTATTAAGAAATTTGCTATCTTTTAATCATTTTGTCAGCATTGCCACCCCATGAAATGACATGTACAACTCATCAGGTTTTAAAATATGTAAAGAAAATGGGGGGTCACCGTCCATCCTGACGAGTAAAATCGAATTTAAAATTAGCAGTTTTTTGGCATAGTTGCACTGTATATCGCCATTGACGCGCGCGCAGAATTTCAACTTTGACGGGCCCGTATGACGTCATATTGGGTCGCATTGATTTGAAACTTGGTATAAATATTCCTTAACATTTCAGACATCCGATCAAAGTGAAAAAACTGGAAATTTCAATTGCACATGAGCTGTGCGTGCGTATATGCGCGCGCGCGTACGCGTCCGTCCGATTTTTTCAATTTTTCAAAAAATGCTCTAAATGGTCTGAAACGTGTGCAAAAAAATTTTGAGCTCGATTGGAGCATACAAATATTTCAACGCGCGCGTACGCGCACGTTTTAAGAGAAAATATGAATTTTGAGAACATGAGTAGAATGCGCATAATTTGAAATATATGTGACGTAAATTTCATTGAAAAATTTCATTCCATTAATGAGATATGATTGAGAATGTGTTTTCATATAATGACGTCATAGTGACGTCACGGTCGACTGATCACAATGATACATTAGATTTTTCGTCTTTGGGACATGATGCATACATGGTATAATTTTGAAATTGATAGGCAGCGGACTTTCTGAGCTAACCTCTGCACAACTTTTGCGGAGAAATAAAGAAACAAAGAAGAAGAAAGAATCCGTACAGATACAGAAGGTGATCCGAAGGATACTCGGATCACCTAACTAGAGATTGTAATTTGTCATCACTGACAAATTAAGGTGATCCGATTTTTTTTATCAATGATTCGAGTCCTGATCGCAATAGGCATGACCATAGAAGTTTCATCTCTGTTTAGAGACATTGGCCGTGTGATGTTTGCATTCTCATTTAGAAAAGGGAGTCATATCTGCCATCTTTGGTACCAAATTCTGTATACACTGAATAACGAAGATACAGCAATGAATACATATGACCTTTGACCCACCTTTGCACTCCCAAGATTGCATCTGATGAAATAGTGGTTATTTTGTGAAATGATTCTCGCGACATCGTCTATACGTGTGAAAAATATGGGAAAGATAGGACAGGTATTCACTAAGATACAAGATGAAACATTTATGACCTTTGACCCTAATTTACATACCCAAGATGTTGTCCGATCTAGCAGTTGTTATTTTATGAAATAATGTACGAGACATGAACTAAACATGTGCAAAATATGGGGGTGATAGGGCGTGTTTTTCTTGAGTTATTGCAAAGAAAGTTGCAGAAAGAAAGAAATATCTCAATACATAGAAGATAAGCTTTAATTTCAACCAATTTTTTATCGTCATCCCGACATCGTATGAAAAAACAAAGGAAACAAAACGATAGCGCAAAGTCTCAGCTACAACATATTAAAATCTGGGAGAAATTCACCGAAGGGTAAGTGAGCTAGTGCTCGATAAAGACAATCATGTCAATTTTCACATTAAAGAAAATTCCCTCCCATAGAGATAACACGTCATAACGAAGATACAAAAAGAAGTACATATGACCTTTGACCTCAATTTGTACAGACAAGATGGCATCTGAGTAAAAAGTGGTTATTTTGTGAAATGATCCTTGTAACATGGTCTTTGCGTATGCAAAATATGGGAAAGATAGGACATGTATTCACTAAGATACAGGGTGAAACACTTATGACCTTTGACCCTAATTTACATACCCAAGATGGTGTCCGATCAAGTAGTTGTTATTTTATGAAATAATTTACGTGACATGAACTAAACATGTGCAAAATATAGAAGTGATAGAGGCCGTTTTTCTTGAGTTATTGCAAAGAAAGTTGCAGAAAGAAAGAAATATCTCAATACATCGAAGATAAGCCTGAATTTCAACCCAATTTTTTGACGTGATTCTGACATCGTATGAAAAAACAAAGGGTACACTTACGGTAGCGTAAAGTCTCAGCTACAACATATTAAAATCTGGGAGAAATTTACCGAAGCTTAAGTGAGCTAGTGCTCGATAAAGATAGTCATGTCAATTTTCATTTCCAGAAAAACTGCACTCCCATAGAGAAAACACGTAAACTGGTCAAATTTGACAAGATTACTTTTAATCCATTTTTACGAGGTGATACCGTTATCCAATCAAAATATTGTAATTTTATGTTTGAAAGAACATTAAATAAGCTACATCATACTGAAATCTGGGTGAAAATTGACAAAGGACTAGTGAGATATGCTCGAATGAACTTGAAATTTGATGACGTCATTTTGAAAATTTACTTTTTTTACTTTATTAAGAAATTTGATATCTTTTAATCATTTTGTCAGCATTGCCACCCCATGAAATGACATGTACAACTCATCAGCTTTCAAAATATGTACAGAAAATGGGGGGTCACCGTCCATCCTGACGAGTAAAATCGGATTTAAAATTGGCAGTTTTTTGGCATAGTTGCACTGTATATCGCCATTGACGCGCGCGCGGAATTTCAATTTTGACGGGCCCGTATGACGTCATATTGAGTCGGATTGATTTGAAACTTGGTATAAATATTCCTTAACATTTCAGACATCCGATCAAAGTGAAAAAACTGGAAATTTCAATTGCACATGAGCTGTGCGTGCGTATATGCGCGCGCGCGTACGCGTCCGTCCGATTTTTTCAATTTTTCAAAAAATGCTCCAAATGGTCTGAAACGTGTGCAAAAAAATTTTGAGCTCGATTGGAGCATACAAATATTTCAACGCGCGCGTACGCGCACGTTTTAAGAGAAAATATGAATTTTGAGAACATGAGTAGAATGCGCATACTTTGAAATATATGTGACGTAAATTTCATTGAAAAATTTCATTCCATTAATGAGATATGATTGAGAATGTGTTTTCATATAATGACGTCATAGTGACGTCACGGTCCACTGATCACAATGATACATTAGATTTGTCGTCTTTGGGACATGATGCATACATGGTATAATTTTGAAATTGATAGGCAGCGGACTTTCTGAGCTAACCTCTGCACAACTTTTGCGGAGAAATAAAGAAACAAAGAAGAAGAAAGAATCCGTACAGATACAGAAGGTGATCCGAAGGATACTCGGATCACCTAAAAAAGAAGAAAGAATCCGTACAGATACAGAAGGTGATCCGAGAGGATACTCGGATCACCTAACTAGACTTAGAATTTGTCAACACTGACAAATTAGGTGATCCGATTTATTCGGAAATAAATGTTGTGACTACTGACCCTAATTTACCGAGAAAAGACATTGTCTGATGAATCACTTACTTTATGAGAAATATATGTGCTTGACATGTACTAAAATTTCCAGAAAAAATGTACTCCCATAGAGATAATACCTCATTTGCACAACCAAAATGGCGTCAGACCAAATCGTCGTTATTTTATGAGATGATACATCTATCGAGGTCCATGTGTGTGTGGAAAATATTTACATTTGACCTTTGATTCCACTTTACACAGCCAAGATGGCATCTGAGCAAAAAGTTATTTTATGAAATGATTCTTGCAACATGTTCCTTACGTGTGCAAAATGTGGGAAAGATAGGACGTGCATTTATCAAGATACACGATTAGACATTTTTGACCTTTGACCATAATTTACCTACCCAAGATGGTGTCTGATCAAGTAGTTGTTATTTCATGGAATTATGTTCGTGACATGAACTAAACATGTGGAGAATGTGTGGTTGATAGCCATTGTTGTTGTTGATTTATTGCACAGAAAGTGGAAGAAAGAAAGAAAAACTAGAGATTGTAATTTGTCATCACTGACAAATTAAGGTGATCCGATTTTTTTTATCAATGATTCGAGTCCTGATCGCAATAGGCATGACCATACAAGTTCCATCTCTGTTTAGAGACATTGGCCGTGTGATGTTTGCATTCTCATTTAGAAAAGGGAGTCATATCTGCCATCTTTGGTACCAAATTCTGTATACACTGAATAACGAAGATACAGCAATGAATACATATGACCTTTGACCCACCTTTGCACTCCCAAGATTGCATCTGATGAAATAGTGGTTATTTTGTGAAATGATTCTCGCGACATCGTCTATACGTGTGAAAAATATGGGAAAGATAGGACAGGTATTCACTAAGATACAAGATGAAACATTTATGACCTTTGACCCTAATTTACATTCCCAAGATGTCCGATCTAGTAGTTGTTATTTTATGAAATAATGTACGAGACATGAACTAAACATGTGCAAAATATGGGGGTGATAGGGCGTGTTTTTCTTGAGTTATTGCAAAGAAAGTTGCAGAAAGAAAGAAATATCTCAATACATAGAAGATAAGCTTTAATTTCAACCAATTTTTTATCGTCATCCCGACATCGTATGAAAAAACAAAGGAAACTAAACGATAGCGCAAAGTCTCAGCTACAACATATTAAAATCTGGGAGAAATTCACCGAAGGGTAAGTGAGCTAGTGCTCGATAAAGACAATCATGTCAATTTTCACATTAAAGAAAATTCCCTCCCATAGAGATAACACGTCATAACGAAGATACAAAAAGAAGTACATATGACCTTTGACCTCAATTTGTACAGACAAGATGGCATCTGAGTAAAAAGTGGTTATTTTGTGAAATGATTCTTGTAACATGGTCTTTGCGTATGCAAAATATGGGAAAGATAGGACATGTATTCACTAAGATACAGGGTGAAACACTTATGACCTTTGACCCTAATTTACATACCCAAGATGGTGTCCGATCAAGTAATTGTTTTTTTATGAAATAATTCACGTGACATGAACTAAACATGTGCAAAATATAGAAGTGATAGAGGCCGTTTTTCTTGAGTTATTGCAAAGAAAGTTGCAGAAAGAAAGAAATATCTCAATACATCGAAGATAAGCCTGAATTTCAACCCAATTTTTTGACGTGATTCTGACATCGTATGAAAAAACAAAGGGCACACTTACGGTAGCGTAAAGTCTCAGCTACAACATATTAAAATCTGGGAGAAATTTACCGAAGCTTAAGTGAGCTAGTGCTCGATAAAGATAGTCATGTCAATTTTCATTTCCAGAAAAACTGCACTCCCATAGAGATAACACGTAAACTGGTCAAATTTGACAAGATTACTTTCAATCCATTTTTACGAGGTGATACCGTTATCCAATCAAAATATTGTAATTTTATGTTTGAAAGAACATGAAATAAGCTACATCATACTGAAATCTGGGTGAAAATTGACAAAGGACTAGTGAGATATGCTCGAATGAACTTAAAATTTGATGACGTCATTTTGAAAATTTACTTTTTTTACTTTATTAAGAAATTTGATATCTTTTAATCATTTTGTCAGCATTGCCACCCCATGAAATGACATGTACAACTCATCAGCTTTCAAAATATGTACAGAAAATGGGGGGTCACCGTCCATCCTGACGAGTAAAATCGGATTTAAAATTGGCAGTTTTTTGGCATAGTTGCACTGTATATCGCCATTGACGCGCGCGCGGAATTTCAACTTTGACGGGCCCGTATGACGTCATATTGAGTCGGATTGACTTGAAACTTGGTATAAATATTCCTTAACATTTCAGACATCCGATCAAAGTGAAAAAACTGGAAATTTCAATTGCACATGAGCTGTGCGTGCGTATATGCGCGCGCGCGTACGCGTCCGTCCGATTTTTTCAATTTTTCAAAAAATGCTCCAAATGGTCTGAAACGTGTGCAAAAAAATTTTGAGCTCGATTGGAGCATACAAATATTTCAACGCGCGCGTACGCGCACGTTTTAAGAGAAAATATGAATTTTGAGAACATGAGTAGAATGCGCATAATTTGAAATATATGTGACGTAAATTTCATTGAAAAATTTCATTCCATTAATGAGATATGATTGAGAATGTGTTTTCATATAATGACGTCATAGTGACGTCACGGTCCACTGATCACAATGATACATTAGATTTGTCGTCTTTGGGACATGATGCATACATGGTATAATTTTGAAATTGATAGGCAGCGGACTTTCTGAGCTAACCTCTGCACAACTTTTGCGGAGAAATAAAGAAAGAAAGAAGAAGAAAGAATCCGTACAGATACAGAAGGTGATCCGAAGGATACTCGGATCACCTAATAAAGAGCCCTCGGAATAACGAACTTTCGGATATCGAGCTGATCGTAAATTTGAACTGTAGTTAATGGTTAGGAAATACACTCGGCTTGCCATAGTTTGAGCGTTTGTGCGTGACAACGTCTTCAGCCCACAGAACTCCTTGTAAGACTGATGTTCTGTGCTTCCGCCTATGTACCTACCAAACTGCGTGCGCTCTATACACGTACACACATGTTCTCCGATCCCTATACCGTGTACGTGTATACAGTACGCGTGTTTACAGTGGTACGATGTGCTACAGTACTTTGTATGCAATCACGACGTACGTAAAGCTATGGTGTGATGGTAACTGTAAACTTTCTACGACTACTCTACGTCTAATTTCTTCCTAGCCTAAGACACGACCTTTGTTTGACACTGAGTTTTCAGCTCGAGTACCATACCAGGTAGGTGCACAGGCATGTCTAAACACAGACTGTCCCCCTTACTCGATTCTTGGTATCTGGCCCCACCGTATGCACCACATGCAGGCCCCCGCAGCTATTAAAGTAAAATCAAGGGAGATACCTCCCTGAATGTACGTTGTAGTGCGTATGAGGCTGTTGGTCGCAAGCAAGGTTTCTAACGTAGTTACGTAGAATTTAATGTTAGACCATGTTACCTGAATCTATGGGCAAGGTGAGATTTGTAAGAAGCCTAAGTTCCATTCAATTCCAAAGAGATAGTGATTTAGGGGTAGTAGTAGAACTAGACAGAAAGATCCGTCTGTCCGGAGGACTCTTTTATATTTTGCCATTAACGCTGTCCCCCGTAGACAGACGGAAGGTTGCAGTACCCATTGCTGTGTGGATGTTCTTAACCACTGTCTCTATGGAAAATTGGGTGAGGTACCTCACCCTTCTCGATTGCGTCTAATTCACGGCCCTAGGTCGGCAAATTTAAGCTTGTATGGTGAATTTATTTTTTTATGAATAGGTTACACTCACCAGATTAATGAATAATCCAACATTTTAGGAGAATTTTCAACGTAAAACACAGCCTGTCGCGTCGTCACATTCAAACTGCAGAAACATACACTATGAATCTATTAGCCAATCACATGCGAGGTAGTTTCTACGTGTTTGTTTTACTAAAACACGTACCTCGCATGTGATTGGCTTAGCAATTGTTACAGATTCAAAATGGCGACTTACTGCTCGCGAACGGCGATGTTGCGATATCGATAAAATTTCTGCATTATAACCGAGGTTATGTGAGTATTTCGATTGCACAATGTGAGAAATTTATCCCAAATATTGCTGCATAATGTGTCATGTCATGTCATACTTGTTTGAATGTAAAAAAGCTGTCTGAAATTTGGTTTATCGTAACGTTTGATCTGTGCGCGACTGCTCCACACAGGAGCCGCAATCATTGACTTCGGTCTGTATACGGAGGGGATCCGTGAAGCCAGACGCAGTCTCCGCGGAACATTCCCCGACGGACAGATACAGACCGATCTTTCGGTCAATAGTAGAACGTACGTCAGTAGGTCCATGGGCGAAATACGGACGCCATTTCTTAGCTAACAGATCGATAGAGGGCGTATTTATGTGGTGTAATAGCAGTGATTTCTGTGCATGATATGAATACAGAGCTACCATACCAAGTCTCACGCATTGTGAGTGAGACTCAAGCATTTAGGGGTCGTCTCACGATCTCACGCATGGCACCCATTTTTCTCACGTATGGGGCAAAGTCTGGAATTAGGGCCCATAATAAGGAGCATGGTTCAAAGGATTAAAGTGATAGTTACAATTGAAGGTAGACATAAGGTCTAGGCCTATATTTTCCTTTTGTCTTTCAAAATAAGTAAAAGAAAAGATGGTCGCTTTATTATGCACCTGATCGTGCCATTAAGACTAGAACGGTCTAAGAGCTAAAAATTGAACTTGGCATCCCTGTGAATAGATGCTCTGTACATAGATGCACTGCACACACTCCATTATGGTGGAGGGAAATTTATCTTGTACACTGCCACTTGACAAGGGATGCCAAGTTCAAACAATTTTTATGAGTGAGATTTTCATAACTTGGTATCTCGGCGTGCGAATGTGCGCGCGAGTGAGGGTGTGGGAGGGTTTTTCCTTCCTGTGGCCTCCCACGGTAGGGAGCTTTTTCAATTTTTTGCTCTTAATGGTGCGGTCAGGTGCACACTTCAGTGATTATTTTTTTTCTTATTTTGACAGACAAAAGGGAAATATACCCTCAATTGCAACTATCACTTAAATCTTTTGAGCTATGCTCATTATTATAGGTCCAAGTTGCAGACTTCGCCCTATGCGTGAGAAAAATGGGTGTCATGCATGAGATTGTGAGATGGCCCCTAAATTCTAGAGTCTCGCGCAGCATGCGTGAGACTTGGTAGCTCTGCTTGACAGAGGTAGGCACGTAAGCAGAAACCTAGAACAGAGTGAGCGTGACGTGATCAACCTAATATGATGAGCTCAGTCATAGACTCTTTCATGGACTCCTTAGGGTTAGAGGATGACGTGGCGCAGATAATCAGAATGATTTAAAAGTGGTAATAAAATACGAAAAACAACATTTCTCCCTTTCATTTTTCCTTTTTTTTAGGGGGCATACAGGGGAAGAGACTACATTGTACTTAGGTACGAGTTCTTAATTGTCAGAAATGTATCTTTATTGGAATTGGGATAATTACCGTACCTAAGATTCTTTAGGAAATTTGCAAACTCCGTTCCAGTCTTGAACTTCCCCTTTAATGGATAATTAGGGCAGTTTCAGGGTGGTACACAATTTCTTGGTTTTTTTTTTTTTTTTTTTTGGGGGGGGGGGGGGGGGGCAATTGCCTGATTAGGCTAGGTAATTTTGATACTTGCAAAACACTTGCCCGAAAATAGATATCATTTGCCCGAATTTTCTTACTGTAAAACAAATTTTTGCGTGCACTTTAATTTCGCGAGCGCCAAGAATCGCGATATTAAAATGCACGCGAAAGTCCTTGTTTACACTACATGCATTGAACGCCAGTGGCACTTCGCGAAAATTTCATGCCACGAAAAAGGCTGTCGGTTCCAATTCGCGAAAAATTCGTGCCGCCAATATATCATGTTTTACAGTATTTAAATATTATTAATAATTATGAAACAAGGTTTTATTCTTTTCTGTTTCTGTCCTAATATCCTTCAAAATGTTTGACATTATTTAAAGAGTTTTGGACTAGTATTTTTGTTAGGTATCCTATCAAAACTGCACAAATTTTCAGGTAATTTTTCATTGTTTCATGCGAATATTGTCAAGTCAGAAAGGCATGAGTTGCAATACTGTTACTTCATGTGTTTCAGTAGCAAACATTGTAGAAGTTTGGGCCATTCATCATGCGATACATTAGAGACAGTCTGTCAAAACCAAATATGCTGGAATGTTAATTATTTATGATTGTTATGATATTCAAAGATTACTTATGTTTGCATGTTATATTAGAAAAGATATATATTTTATTGCATAATAACATTTTTGTTTTTTGTTTCAGAATTCCTAATCATCATTTGGATCTGTGGAGGATTTGGTTTTTCTTCTTGTGGACGGAGCAAAGTGGTCATTTTCCTGGTATAGTGTTTGGGTAATTCACTTTAGCGGGCTAAATTACTGTGCAATGCCAATTATCTTTAACACTTCAGGTACAAATGTTGTTTTTTGGAAAGAGTTGGGATTTGGTAGTCTGCTGTGGAGATAGCAGTATTTTTTTTTTTAGATGATGATCTGATTTTGATGTGAAATGCTTTTTCCTTAGACCCCAGATTGTGTATACTTGGGACTCATCTTCAAGAGGCTAATGTATGAAGGACACAAGTGCAGTTTTGGACTGGGGTACATGTGTTAAAAGACTGAATAAAGCACACAGTGACATCATATTAGGGGTACAGATTTCGATCTGTGTGCAGCAGTTGGATGTTATTTCATCAGTCATCATCCTAGTGCCAAACTGCAGTAAGGTCTACATGGTAGCTTTAAAATACAGGCAATATAATGTGATGTAACACTGTACAATATGTAGTATTCCTGTGAGGGAATATGTCTGCCATTGGTGTTTATGATAACTGGCATTGCACTATAGTACTTAGTATATCCCACCATACCTGCGTATTGTTGGTAGTGACTAAAGGTTATACAATTATTCACTTTAGGGGGGTAAGTTATTGCAGTTTTTTTTTTTTGGACACGAATCGGGCTTGTGTGGTCTATTGTGAGGATACCAGTATCTTCAATAGACTAATAGTGCAGTTTTACCTTGGGTTCATGAGAGATGGAACAGAGCACTGAATGACTTCATTTGAGTTGTACGTGATTGCCTATTGTAGGTTTTTGTCGAGCCCATTGGAGGTGAGGGGCGGGACTAAGGGATTGTGTGCAGTGTCTGTCCCTCCTTTATCCGCTCGTCTGTCGTCTGTCTGTAACGCTACAAAAACTGGAATATCTGTACTGAGGGCTTCAATTTTAATCAAATTTGGAGGGTACTGTGGTTATGCAAAGTTACACATTTTACCAAACAGCATGGTCACCTTAAGATCAAAGGTCACAGGCAGGGGTCAGTGAACTTTAAGGGCGGAAGTCAAGTTTTTTTATGGCGTGTTTCGATGATGGCTCATAACTTTTGATGGATATGTCTGTTTGCAACCAATCTTAGGTAGTAAATGTTTCCTTGGGAGATGAAGGTAACCACAAGGTCGGAGGTCACAGGCAGGGGTCAATGAACTCTTAGGAGCCAAAAAGTTGTTTAGGGTGCATTTTGATAATTTCTCATAACTTCTGACGGGCATGTCTGTTTGGATCCAAATTTAGGTGGTATATTGTCAAGTCAGAAAGGCATGAGTTGCAATACTATTACTTCATGTGTTTCAGTAGCAAACAGTGTAGAAGTTTGGGCCATTCAACATGCGATACATTAGAGACAGTCTATGTCAAAACCAAGAATACTGGAATGTTAATTATTCATGATTGTTATGATATTCAAACGTTACTTATGTTTGCATGTTATATTAGAAAAGATATATATTTTATTGAATAATAGCATTTTTGTTTTTTGTTTCAGAATTCCTCATCATCATTTGGATCTGTGGAGGATTCGGGTTTTTTTTTTTTTTTGTGGACAGAGCAAAGTGGTATAGTGTTTGGGTAATTCACTTTAGCGGGCTAAATTATTGTGCATTGCCGATTACCCTTAACACTTTAGGTACAAATGTTATTTTTTGGCAGGAGTTGGAATTGAGCAGTCTACTGTGGAGATAGCAGTATTTCTTTTATGAAAATGAACTGATATTGATATAAAATGCTTTTTCCTTAGACGCCAGACTGAGTATACTTGGGACTCATCTTTAGCAGGCTAATGTACCAAGGACACATGTGCAGTTTTGCACTGGGGTGTTAAAAGACTGAATAAACCACACAGGGGTGCAGATTGTGATCTGTGTGCAGCAGTTGGATGTTATTTCATCAGTCATCATCCTAGTGCCAAACTGCAGTAAGGTCTACATGGTAGCTTTAAAATACAGGCAATATGTGACGTAACACTGCGCAATATGTAGTATTCCTGTGAAGGAATATGTCTGCCATTGGTGTTTATGATAACTGGCATTGCACTATAGTATATCCCACTAAAGTAAATACTTGCGTATTGTTGGTAGTGACTAAAGGTTATGCAGGATGTACAATTATTCACTTTAGGAGAATAAGTTATTGCAGTTTTTTTTTTTTGGACAAGAATCAGGCTTGTGTAGTCTATTGTGAGGATACCAGTATCTTCAATAGACTAATAGTGCAGTTTTACCTTGGGTTCATGAGAGATGGAACAGGGCACTGAACGACTTCATTTGAGTTGTACGTGATTGCCTATTGTAGGTTTTTGTTGAGCCCATTGGAGGTGAGGGGCGGGACTAAGGGATTGTGTGCAGCGTCCGACCGTCCATTGTCGGCTTGTCTGTCGTCTGTCTGTAACGCTACAAAAACTGGAATATCTGTACTGAGGGGTTCAATTTTAATGAAATTTGGAGGGTAGAGTGGTTATGGAAAGTTACACATTTTACTAAACAGCAAGGTCACCTTAAGGTCAAAGGTCACAGGCAGGGGTCAATGAACTTTAAGGGCTGAAGACAAGTGTTTGATGGCGTGTTTCGATAATGGCTCATGACTTTTGATGGACATGTCTGTTTGCAACCAAACTTAGGTGGTAAATGTTTCCTTGGGAGATGAAGGTCACCACAAGGTTGAAGGTCACAGGCAGGGGTCAATGATCTTTTAGGGGCCAAAGTCATGTTTTTTAGGGTGCATTTTGGTAATTTCTCACAGCTCTTGACGGACATGTCTGTTTGGAACGAATCTTATTTGGTAGATATCTCTTGGAGAGTTGAAGGTCATTACAAGGTTAAAGGTCACAGACATGGGTTACCAAACTTTGAGAGTTAGAATTTTTTCTATTCTGTGCAAACGGACAAGAGACATTTTGGCAATTGTCTTGTTTATAAAGGAAATGTTTCTTTCTTCAAGTTGTTTACGAGGGTTTTAATGTACTCTAAGGACACAAGTGCAAGTTTTGCAGTGGGTGATGACAAATGGAATATAGCACACATTGACATCACTTAAGTGGTGTACACTGTGTTGTGTGTAGGCCCTACACCAGTTGTGCTTGTTTTCATCAATTTTTTATAGCCTACTGCCAAACTACACTACTGTTGTATGGTTGATTCAAATTACTGGCAATGTGTACTGACTTGAGATTACAAAATCCCTTGTTTATAGGGTTAGTATTGCTGTAAAGGAATAGGGAAGACTGGGGTCAAGTGGGACAAAGGGTGAAGTGGGAGACTTGTGTAGCTCTAAAACCATTTGGCTAATTAAAAATTATGTCATATTAATTAGTAAAAAGGTGTGTGTAAGCACAATTCAGAAATATGCCAAGAGTTTGTTCACATTCCTGCTGATATGAGTAGTACAATCCAAATGTATCAGCACACTGCTTCCTAGTTTGCTGTGTGTCACTTTGGATTGTTCAGATCCGTGAAGACTACTGTAGCACTCACAATAGATGCATTGTAAGATGGAATATACTTGCCTTTGCCATTATACCAATACCTTTTCCATTGAGACCAATTACCTTTGCCATTGATACGAATTACCTTTGCCATTGAATTGATACCAGTAACCTCTGCCATTAAATTGATACCAATTACCTTTGTCGTTGATACCAATACCTTTGCCATTGGTACCAAAAACTTTGATTGAATTGTTAAGATTGTGACAAAAGGACCTTATTTTTACTTTATCATTTTGCATAAAAAAGTACTTTGACTTTGTCATGAAATTGGCACTTTGTTTAAGGCCTGTCCTTAGTATTCATAAATTCCATCAAGGTAGCATGTCACCATTCCAGTCTATTCATATATTATTTGAATGTTTATATCTTAAACAACTGTGAGGGGGATGAAAAACAAAAATGTGTTTACGGGGTTAGATTTTGCAATTTTATATAACAAATAATTTTTGCTGGCATTTCCAACAAAAATAATGAAAGCTTCTCTTTGCCATAAAATCAGTTCGCTTGCATGGAATGCGTTGAAAATTACAGAATATAGTCTTCATGTAACTTATGATATTCAGTTGGTAAATTTGTAAATAAGTGCATTGATGTCTTTAAAATATTTTTAAAATACCGTTGAGAGAGGGCGCTAGGGTCTGGAAGACAAACTGTTTCAGTACCTCTCAATTATTTATTTCTGCATGAATCATGTTCTAATGTGGTACGGTTCCATGACATTTGCTCTCGCAACAGTAGCTCCGGTCTACTTTTGCCATGATAACCCTAAACCTAACGCTAACTGTAATGCTAACCCTAATCCTAAACTTTGCATTGTTCTGAACAAAAAATGAAATCATGTCCTTGACCTTACCCTTTAATGTTTCGAGATATGTAGACTGGAGCAAATGTCGTGTCACCCTTGGTACATTGGTATACATGATCATGGTCATTATATCAAGTGTGCTGATGAGGATGAGGAAAAATAGTCATGTTGAGGTCATGTGTTCCCAATTATTTGTTTATTGCTATGTCAATTTTGTTCACAATTGATGAGAGTGATGAAGTCCACATTTAGTGTCCTGCCAGTCAGAAGTCAAATTTATCTATTTTTTTATTTTTTGCATCAGATATATGTCAAAAACTTTATGCATCTTTTGGTAATACTACATGTATATTGATGAGGAATATATTGTCAAAGGAGATCTAGAAGACAAAAACATTATATTGGAAGACAGCAAGTGTTATTGCGTAAGAAAAGTCTCGGAAAAATTATGCTTCCCTCAGGTCACAAAAAGGAAAGTAACTTCGAAAGCTAACTTTTGAGTGAATGAAGAAAATGATATTAGTTTTTTCCGCTCTAATATAATGGCTACCCCTCCCGGTTATATTATAAAAAAAAAAAAAAAGAAATGAAGAGCAGATATCATCAGTTTGATTTTTGCCACCATAATTTCGTTACCCATAGTGACCTCTTAGTAATAGTGCAGTCAAAACTTGAAAAATTTTCAGAGTTTTAGATCGTAGGGCAGCATAATTTTTCCCCTGACTTTGGGAGGCAGGATCAGAAAACCACAATATAATTTCAACAAAGCTTATGTTTCTTTTTGTTTTCTTTCTTTACAGGTCTGTGAAAACCCCTGGATAAGAAAAACAGGATACAGGTGAAAACCCCTGTAAAAACAAAAACAGGATACAGGTGAAAACCCCTGTAAAAACAAAAACCGGTGAAACAGGTGAAAACCCCTGACAAACGAGAAAAACAGGTGAAACAGGTGAAAACCCCTGACAAACGAGAAAAAACAGGTGAACAGGTGAAAACCCCTGACAAACGAGAAAAACAGGTGAAACAGGTGAAAAACCCCTGACAAACGAGAAAAACAGGTGAACAGGTGAAAACCCCTGAAAAAAACAAGAAAAACCGGAGAAACAGGTGAAAACCCCTGTGTATATAACAAGAAAAACCGGAGAAACAGGTGAAAACCCCTGTGTATATAACAAGAAAAACCGGAGAAACAGGTGAAAACCCCTGTGTATATAACAAGAAAAACCGGAGAAACAGGTGAAAACCCCTGTGTATATAACAAGAAAAACCGGAGAAACAGGTGAAACCCCTGTGTATATAACAAGAAAAAACCGGAGAAACAGGTGAAACCCCTGTGTATATAACAAGAAAAACCGGAGAAACAGGTGAAAACCCCTGTATATAACAAGAAAAACCGGAGAAACAGGTGAAACCCCTGTATATAACAAGAAAAATTGGAAAGTATATATAACAAGAAAAATTGGAAAAGTATATATAAACAAGAAAAACCGGAGAAACAGGTGAAAACCCCTGTATATAAACAAGAAAAACCGGAGAAACAGGTGAAAACCCCTGTATATAACAAGAAAAATTGGAAAGTATATAAACGAGAGAAACAGGTGAAAACCCCTGAAAAAAACAAGAAAAACTGGAGAAACAGGTGAAACCCCTGTGTATAAACAAGAAAAACCGGAGAAACAGGTGAAAACCCCTGTATATAACAAGAAAAATTGGAAAAGTATACATACAATCAAGAAAAACAAGAAAACGAGTGAAAACCCCTGTATATAAAACTGGAACAGAAGCGCAGAGAGTCATAATAAATAAATGCAAAGAGTGATAGTACACAAAAAAGTGCAACCAGTGATTTAAACTGAATAAGTAGAAGGGGTGGAATTGCAGAATAAGTGTTAAGAGTAATATTGGAGATTAAATACAAAGAGTGATATTACACTAAAAAGAGGAAAGAGTGATATTAGGGAGAAAACAGAGATCTGAAAGTATGAGTACTAAAAAAAACATTGTCATTTGTGAATTTTGTCCTTGGGATATAAAATTGTGATAGAGAAAAAAACGGGCTTGATTAGAGTAAATACAATCTTATAAAAATTGCTATTACATACTTTAGAAATAGGCAAATTTGTAAAAAAAAAGGGAACCAACCTGGGATATTTTAAAGTTGCACAAATAGAAGACTGTGATTACAAAGATAAAAACTCTATCTGCTCTAACTGAATTTTGAATCTTCAGCAAAACCTGAATCTTTGATCCTACTCATCTTGAAAGAAACTTGAAAATAATTTCAAAGAGAATCAGAGAGAGAGAGTCTCAGAATCAGAGGCAGAAAGAGTCGGAATCAAAGACAGAAAAGAGTTAGAATCAAAGAGAGAAAGAGTAATAAGAGAGGAAGAGTCAGAATTGAGGAGAAAAAAGAGTCGAAATCTAACAAAAAGAGTTTTTAAGGAGTGTTTGAATAAAGAGTGCATTCTGTAAAGGAGGTGAAAAACTATAAAGCAATCAGAATTGAAGAGAATCATAATTGAAAGAGAATTCTCTTACAGGAGGCGAGAAGTTTGCTGAAAAATTTAAAAAATAGAAAATATAGTCTTGCATCACTTCAGAAAACGGTGTCTTGAGTGGGGAATTTACGGTAAAAGAGAATTGAAGAGCGCCATCTTAAGACAAAAGCATTATATGTGATAAAACGTTATTGCGGTAGACAATACAAGTCTTCTTCTGGTGGCAAGATAGGTGTACACAAAGATAAGCAAAGGTGCGAGTGCTATAATCGCATTCCTGAAAATTGCCGCAGTAGCCATTACTAGCAGGTAATAGACAAAGAGCGCCACCTGTTGGTAGAAAAACAATTAAGAATACACACATTGCACAAAAATAATTTTTTCTTGGCAGACAAAAAAGCGACACCTGTTGGTAGTAACTAATTAAAACAACACACCTTGTACAAAATAATTTTTTCTCGGTAGATAAGAAGCGCCACCTGTTGGTAGAAAACATTATAAGGACTGGTTGTCACAGCCTCATTGCAAGTACATTGTACAGTGTAATACAGTTTCACGTATATATTAGCTTTCAAGGCAATTACAATTCTACAATTTTTGTTGTCAATTGCAATACAGAGTACCAGGGGTAGACCTGATTTCATATAAGTATAGTGATTCAAGGAATATATTGATTGAACAGTACATTTATTTTGGTAATAGGTACCTACTTTCAAAAGCCCTGTAGTTTTGACAATGGAAGCAAGTGAATTCAAGAATGTTATTGGTGATATCCTAGATATCCTCCATAGTTTGTGACTTGAGAAATCTAGAGGTCAGTGAATGTGATGCATGTTGTAATGTGATCAATGAAAATGAAAGCAGAGTACCATGTGAGGATTGTGGCAAGCAGTTTCATGTGATGTGTACAGGAACTATTTCTGAGGCTAGACTGTGTGATGCAAGGTTGATTTTCGATATGTTCAGCATGTGGAAGCAATAATATTGCCCATCGCATCTTTGACAAAATTGGCATTCCCTGTCATTTCAACAGATACGAGCTTCTCAAAGACATTGGTGATGAAGATTCTGGTGCTGATGTTTTCACATTCATCATGCAAGAGCTGCAACCAGAGAAGGAAACCAAGCAAGAGACTGAAAAAAGAGGTACCGGTATGTGAAAAGAAAGGACAATGGAATTCTAGAAATGACAAAATGTGTGTGTGCAGAAAAGAGCAGATTGTGAGAGAGATGAATCAGATTCGACTTTCATGACAAATCTGACCAAGAGCCAATTTCAGCCATTAGAAAACTGCAGTGGATGATGGTTGGATAACTGTGAAATCAAGGAAGACAAAAGTGACTACATCCCAAACAATGACTGACAATCCCAAGACCAAGACCTTTAACAAGAGCTCAGTGAGATCAGTAAATGGTGTGCCTCTCCAACCTGGTGTGACCTACATTGGCAAAGCAATGAAAGCCTACTATCTTGAAAAACAGAAAAGAGCCAAGACCAGCAAGGGCAAGAAATCAAATGCAGAAACAAAGCAAAAAGAACCTGGTAAACTCGTGAAGCAAAAATGTGAATGCAAACTTGGACACAGAACGAAATGATAGTCTGCAGGTATATACTGAATCTGTATTGAATGTATATTCAAAGTGTGTTCAGTCACCTCATGTGATGGCAAAATACACTGAGCAGATCTATGCAAAAACACAGAGAAGTTGGGCTGATGTGGCTAAAAGCACTCCGAATATGAGTAATGAATGTTGCGTACCGAATGGTGATCAGACTACATGTGCCTCTGTCCCTTCCACAGACATTGAAAAAGAAGTTTGGAATGTGAACAGGCTCTATGGAGGTGGAAATGCACGGCAACCAAGAAAGAAAGGTCGTTTCACCAAGATCAACAGACAAAGTGTGCTACCGGAAAAAAATGCTGACTCACAGGTGCGTAATAATGGAAAGGTCAAACCTGACATTCCTGAAGGAGAACATGTAGCAAAGAATGAAAAGTTGTGTAAGAATGAAACATCTGACCATGAGGACAGTAATTCCACAAGTAGAGACAACACAAGCTCGAATGATATCTCCAAAGTGAAACGTGACAGAATGCACAATGTGCATGAACTGAACCCATGTTACAGTGAAAGAAAAGATGTTGAAAGTGACAGACAAATATCAGTGAAGGAATTGTTCCCTGTGAATTCTTGTACAGATGTAAGTGTTCACTCTCCATGTCAGAGACCTGTTTCAGCTACACAGTGTGCTGAAGTTTGTAATGAATCAATATTCTTGCCTGAAAGTGAAAAAACTACTAATCCATCTGACTGCATAGTAATGAATGATGATTCTGCGAAAAGTGCTGACCACCACAATTCATATGATGTACAGGAATCAATAGTACATGTATTAGATGATGAACCAGCTGCAAGTGATTTAGAGACTGAAGAACGCGTCTGTAAGCATGTTTCACTCTCAAGTTCTGAATGTGGTAGAAGGCAATCATATCCTATGACCAAAACAATCGCACAAGGAAATTTTAATCAAGGTGATCAACGATTTGGTTACACTGCTGGCAAACAATGTGCATGTAATTCCCTTGTGGCAGTTCTCTACACCCAAACCAAGAATGGAATCGAAATGAGATCTCGTGATCTTGATCAGATTCTGACACTTGGGAATGAGTTGTATTATTACATAAAGAAGGATTCACCACTGAATGAAGAGCTTGTAATGATAGATGAATTACCCAAGGAACTTCATATTCTGGATGAAAAATTTCAAATAACCTATGCTGAATCAAAATATGGAGTGTTGGATGGAAATCAAAACAATTTGTCAAATTTTGGTGCTTTGTCATTGAGCCAAGCCTTAGAACAAGAACTATGCAGATATGATGCATGTCTTATGAATTTTGCTGAGAGTACATTTGCAATCATTACACATGACAATGGTTATTATGTATTTGATTCTCATTCCAGAAGTCATGATGGGTACTTGGTACAAGATGGATGCAGTGTCTTGCTTAGCATTTCATCATGGCAAGGTATACAGGTACACTGTTTGAATTTGGCAAAATCAATGGCATGTGATTTACGTACTACTCAGTTTGAACTAACCGGTCTGGCATTAGAATCCAATTCTAAGAAAAATGCATTGACAACTAGTGGCTCCAAGAGATCAAACTCAGTAAATACTGCATGGAGGAATACAAATGATCAAAATAGCAACATTTCAAAACATTGTGATCATGTTAAAGGAACTAACAGTGATAGCTGTAAGACTCAAAATGAAACAAAGAAAAACAGAGTAAATGTAAACAGTGATGGCTATGGGAATGAGAATGAAGTTGAATTTGTTTCAGTTGAAAAGACAACAGAAAGAAGAGATCGAAATTTCAAATTTGTGCCGATTACATACGTAGACAAACAGTCTTTGTGCAATAAATTGAATTTCAGTTACAGTGGTACTGCCAATGAATCAATGGAGGATAGAAATGAAAGTTTGTATATTGGGAAACCTGTAAATATCAAGAGAGTTATGGGTGATGGCAACTGCTTTTACAGAAGTATTGCTCATGTAGTTACTGGCAGCGAAAGAAACCATTTCATTCTCAGGAAATCCAATGTGGCACATTTACTGGAAACGGGTGATTTATTTAAAAATGTGATAGACACAGTGAAATATCAGAGTGTCAGGGACTTTGTTCTTCAAGAGAAATTGATGGATTTAGGAACATGGGCTGGTCACACTGATATTAGCTCAATGGCACATATGCTAGATCGTGATATATATGTGTATGATGATCGAACAGAAAATTGGCAAATACTGTCTGCAAGGAAACCTGGATACTACAACAAAGTAACAACTGAGAGAGCCATATATATTCTGTTCACTGGAGGCAATCATTTTGACGCAGTGGAAAGTGTAACTACTGTTCTGTCTAGTACTTTGAATGGGAAATTACCTGTATTCCATGTGAATTCAGATAGAAGTGTAGAAAATAAGAAGGAAAGTCATGATTTATCATGTGAGATTACTAAAACCCTAACATTAAAGAAATGTAGTGTTAGAATGAGGAAAATGACACAAAAACAAATAATGGTATCAAACCTGCAAGAGACACAAATTCCATTGCAAAACACATGTGATGAGACAGTAAATGCGGACATTGATGCATCTGAGGTGAGACAAGTGGGAGAAATAAAAAAGATTGATCTCATGTACAGACCTGTGAATAAATCTGATAGAGAGAAGCTTTGTTGCAAATTAGGTATAAAGGTTAATGACAAATGTAGCAGTAATGATATGCAAAAAGATATGGTAGAAAGGGATGATATTACTATCCTGTCACAACCATTGACTATCTATAGAATTACTGGTGATGGAAATTGCTTTTACAGAGCTATATCATATGTTATATGTGGCAAGGAAGATTCTCACCGTGATGTTCGAAAAGCAATAGTTAAACATATTTTACAAAACAAGGAAGATTATGTAAGTCTTTTAAGATCAGGATACACAGATATTGTAAAATACATTGGAAAGGAAAGAGTATTCAACAATGGCACATGGGCTACAGAATTGGAAATAATGGCCTTATCAAATTTGCTAGATACTGATATATATATATATGAAAATAATGGTTCAAAATGGAAATTATTTGGTGCGAGCAAACTTCAGTTTGGAATTATTACATCACAAAAAGGTATTTACTTGCAACACACAAATGGCAATCATTACGATGTCGTAGAATCTGTATGTCCAACGATCCAAAAATCAGGTTCATGTCAAAAGCTGTCAACATCACAAAATATTACTGATATGGAAACACCTGTGACAAGAAAGAGAAAACTCACAACAAAGAGGAAAGTTACAAAACCTGTCAGTGATTGTCAAATCAATGTATTGAACAATGAAGTATTAGAGGATGACATGGAACCTGCAGTTGAAATGAGTAGGCACACTGAAGAATCTGAAGAAGTTAAAACTACTATGCAGACTACAAAAAGGAAAAAACAAAGAAAAAAAAGGAATGCTAATGTTACCCGACAAAGAAATAGAGATCAAATGAGAGCACAGAGAGAAAAGAAAAAAAATGAGCAAAGGCAGTTAGAAACAGAATTTTTATCAGATGATCAGCCTTACCTATCCCGCAAACTTAAAAAAGCAGCTGCAAAGAAAGTAAAATATCAAACAGATGTAACTTATAGGTTAGAAAAGAACGAGGAAATTAAGAAGAGGCAAAAAGACAAGTACTCCTTGGATCCCACATTCAGAGAAAGGCTTAAGAAAATGAGGAAGGCTAGTTATCAAAGCAATGCTTTATTCCGAGAAAGGCTTAAGAAATTGAGGAGAGCTAGATATCAAAACAATGTTTTATTCCGAGAGAGGCTTAAGAAACTGAGGAATGCTAAATATCAAAGCAATGCTTTATTCCGAGAGAGGCTTAAGAAACTGAGCAAAGCTAAATATGAAAACAATGCTTTATTCAGAGAGAGGCTTAAGAAGCTGAGGAGAGCTAGATATCAAAACAATGGTTCATTTAGAGAGAGGCTTAAGAAACTGAGGAAAGCTAGATATCAAAACAATGCTTCATTTAGAGAGAGGCTTAAGAAACTGAGGAAAGCTAGATATCAAAACAATGCTTCATTTAGAGAGAGGCTTAAGAAACTGAGGAGAGCTAGATATCAAAACAATGCTTTATTCCGAGAAAGGCTTAAGAAACTGAGGAGAGCTAGATATCAAAACAATGCTTTATTCCGAGAGAGGCTTAAGAAACTGAGGAGAGCTAAATATCAAAACAATGCATCATTTAGAGAGAGGTGTAAGAAAATTATGAGAAAAGTTTCAAATATCAAGTACAAGACAAATTTTGTGTACAGACAGCAGGTTGCGTTGAGAAATGTGAAACAAAAAAAGCGAGAAAAAATGAATATGAGAAATTGTGATCATGTTTTGAAAAAATTTAGGGAAATAATTTCACACGGCCCTGAATATGTATGTTGTGTCTGTTTGAAATTATTATTCAGAAATCAAGTATTGAAGTGCACGAAGGCAAAATATAATGATTCAAAATGCTTAAAAGAGGAGTACTTGCATACATGCAGTGATGACTGTGATGTTGACTGTCAAATAGTAAATTCACCTAGAAATTCTTTATGGATTTGTTACACTTGCCACAGGAAATTATTAGCTGGTAATATGCCTTCTGAAGCTAGCAGAAATAACTTAGAATTACATGCTATTCCTGCCGAACTTGAAAATCTGAATCAGTTGGAAACACATTTGATTGCACTAAACATTCCATTTATGAAAATTTTGAACCTGCCAAAAGGAGGACAGTATGGAGTACATGGCCCAACAGTTTGTGTACCTTCACGCACAGATGAAACTGTAAAGATATTACCTCGACCAGAGACTGATGATCAATTAATTCGTGTAAAACTGAAGAGGAAACTGTCATATAAAGGACATTATGAATATCAGTTTGTCAAGAAAAAGAATGTGCTAGCTGCATTGGAATATTTGAGGAAAAATAATAAGTGGTATTCTGATATTGCTATAAATAATGAATGGAGCTCTGATTTATCAGAGAAAAATAGTCAAGCAGCTTGTGTTGAACCGCTGGATTCAAGTGAAATTAATGATGATGACGATGATGTAGAGGATGATCAAGTTGGACGGTTACAGGGAATTCAGTTAAACACATGTTTACAGAAGGTTGATATGAGGCAAGAAGTGCTTGATCAATTTTTCGATGATATTATATGTTGTGCACCTTGTGAAAAGAACAGTCCTGTATCACTGCTGATGGATGAGAGTAATGAGGCAAAATGTTTTCCTGCTCTATTTCCAACAGGCCAGCCAACATTTCATGATACTAGGTACATTGACATAACACTTGGTCGTTATTTACATAATCGTCTGATGCATGTAGACAACAGATTTGCAAAAAATACAGAATATATCTTCTATGCTCAGTGTATTTATGAACTGCAACAAATACTTTCTAATGTTTCTATAGCTGTCAGAAAAAGCTCAGAGGAAATAGATAATCCCACATCGATGCAGTCTTCAGATCTCAAAGATGCAAGAAAGGTTCGTGAGATACTGGATTCGAATAAAGGATACAAATTTCTGAAACAAATACGGGGAACACCTCCATACTGGCAATCTACACAGAAAGATGTATTAGCAATGGTTAGACAACTTGGAAAACCTACATGGTTTGCATCATTTTCCTCAGCTGAGATGAGATGGCCTGAAGTTATTAATACATTGCTACATCAACAAGGTGATAGAAGAAAAGCAAATGATCTAGATTGGACAGATAAGTGTAATTTATTAAAGTCAAATCCAGTGACAGTATCTCGTATGTTTGATAAACGCTTTCATGCATTTTTGAACAAAGTGATTCTTTCCGAGGCAGAACCTATTGGCAAGATAATTGACTACTTCTACAGAATTGAATTTCAACAAAGAGGATCTCCACACACACACTGTTTATTCTGGGTTGAAAATGCACCTAACTTGGGTATTGACCAAGATGAAACTGTCACAGATTTTGTTGATAAATACATATCCTGCAACATTCCATGTGAGGATGAAGATGAGGAACTATATGAAATAGTGAAGAATGTTCAGCTTCACTCAAAGAAACATTCAAAATCATGCAAGAAAAAGGGAACTTCTTGTAGATTTAATTTTCCAAGACCACCTTCTGAGAAAACATTTGTTGTGAAGCCTGATGATAATCCAGAAGTTACTGATGAAGCTCAAGATATTCTGTCTACAGTAAAGAATTCATCATGTATGGAAGGGAAATGTGATAATGCGAGACAGCTCTTTGAAGTTCTTGGCATGTCTCAAAAGGAATTTGAAGATGCCTATAATGCTGTAGCTACAAAAGAAGATATAGTCATGAGAAGAAATCCAAAAGATATATGGGTGAATCAATATAATCCATTCTTACTCAGAGCTTGGAATGCCAATATGGATTTGCAGTATATAACAAATGAGTATGCCTGCATTGTTTATGTTGTGTCATACATGTCAAAAGCAGAAAGAGAGATGAGTTTGCTCTTGAAAAATGCAGAAAGTGAAATGAAAGAGGGCAATGAAGATGCTCGAAAAAGTATGAAGGAAATAGGACATGTGTATATGCAAAACCGTGAAGTTTCAGCACAAGAAAGTGTGTATCGTGTTTGTAGCCTGAGATTGAAAGAATGCTCAAGAAAAGTAGAGTTTATACCTGTTGGACCAAACCCTGTAAGAATGAGTTTACCATTGAGTATTATTCAAAGCAGACGAGACGATGATGATAGGAGTCCATGGATGCCAAACAGAATTGATAAATATAAAGCCCGACCTGATAGTTTTGAATTTGAAAATATGTGTTTAGCCACATTTTGTTCAAAGTATAGACTGCTCAGTGAATCTGATATGAAGGGTAAGAAACAGAAACAGAATGTGTTCAAATTGAGAGATCAGCTGGGCTTTGTACAAAAACGATCAAGAACCAATGATGCTGTAGTGAGATATCCTCGTTTTTCACCGACTGTAAGCCCAGAGAAATATTATCAGAGTATATTGCAACTATATTTGCCATTCCGCACTGATAAACAGTTAAAACCTAATCAATTTTTGACATATCAGGAATTTTACGAAACTGGATCTGTACGAATGTATAATAAAAACCTGGAAAGTGTCAAAGTTATTGTCAATGAAAATCTCAGGCAGTTTCAAAAAAATGCTGATATAATTGATCAAGCACAAGAATATCTTGAGAAATTTGGTCCACAAGAAGATGCATGGGGATTACTCTGTCCAGAAACAGAAATTGAAAGACATGAAACAGCTAAAATCCATGAAGAAGTTGAAGATACTGACAATGAATTTAGAATCCCAGATCTTGAGTCTAAATCTCAGGAGAAAGAGTCATACGGCATAGAATTTCGCTCATGTAGCATTTCGAAAGAAGACAGTAATGTCTTATTAAGAACTATAAATAGCAAGCAGCAAAAAGTGTTCTACAAAATACGACAATGGTGTCTTGACAGAGTTAATGGAAAAGAACCTACACCATTTCAGATATTTGTGACAGGTGGTGCTGGAACAGGAAAAAGTCATCTTGTGAAATGCATATGTAATGAAGGGACAAGAATTCTTAGCAGAATGATGCATAATCCAGATGATATTTCAATTATGAAAGTAGCTCCAACTGGAATTGCAGCTTACAACATTGATGGTAGTACTATTCATAATGCTCTGTCCATACCCATTTCTGCTACACTGCCATACCAACCGCTTGGAGAAGAAAAGATAAGTCATCTACGTAATCAGCTGGGTCAACTGCAGATACTAATAATTGATGAAATATCAATGGTTGATCAGAAGCTATTGTGGTATATACATGGACGTTTAAGGCAAATAAAGCAGACACGTGATGATGCTCCATTTGGAAAGGTTTCAGTTATTGCAGTTGGAGATTTCTATCAGTTACCCCCAGTAAAAGGTACTCCTTTGTATAAAGATACACTGCAAAGTTCTTTATGGACAGACAACTTCTCTATAATTAACTTAGATGAAATAATGAGACAAAAGGATGATGCAAAGTTTGCTGTTCTTTTGAACAAATTAAGGATAAAAGAAAAGAAAGATGAATTATCTAGTGATGATATAGCAGTTCTTCAATCATGCCAAACTGGAGAACAATGTGAGGATGCATTGCATATATATTCTTCAAACAAACAAGTAAATGACTGGAATAAAATAATGCTTCACAAGAAATGCACAAATATCATCTGTATTGATGCAGAAGATTCTGAACTCAGTGATGAGGGTAAAAATAACACATGTGACAAACCACGGAGATGTACAAAAGCTTCTTTGCCAGCATATCTTTGGATTGCTGAAAATTCTAGAGTGATGCTTATCAAAAATGTGAATGTGAGCAAAGGTTTATCAAATGGCTGCATTGGCACTGTAACTGACATAGTAAGAGTAAATGAAAATGCACGACCTACAAGTGTGCTGGTAAAATTTGACAACGAAAGAGTAGGAACTCAGTCAATAGAAAGGCAACAGGAATCAATTGGAAAAAAATATACTAGGAAACAATTTCCCTTGAAATTAGCATACGCATGCACCATACATAAAGTACAAGGCATGACGATGGAAAAAGCTGTCGTTTCTCTGAAAAATATATTTTTGCCCGGACAAGCATATGTAGCTCTGAGCCGTGTTACATCATTATGTGGACTAACAATTGAAGATTTTGATCCAAAAGTTATGTATTGCAATCCAGTTGTTAAAGAAAGCTTGGAGAGCATGCCAACATTTGTTGATGAAAAGAACATTGACAAAGATGTCTCCATTGCAAGTATGAGTATAATGTTACATAACATTCAAGGTCTTAAAGCACATTTCAAAGATATGCAATCAAATTTCTTATTTGGAAATTCTGATATTATTTGTTTAACTGAAACTTGGCTTAATGATGACATTTTTGATGTGAATTTAGATCAGTTTAAAATGTACAATCAGCCTCGGTCAAAATCTTATTCAGATGAAAGTCCTTTATTTTCTGCACTGAAAAATCAAGCACATGGTGGAGTTGCAGTGTACAGTAAAATCAAATCTATTAGTAGGCTGGATTTACATGTCAATAATCTAGAATATATTACATTTGCTGTAACTTGTCCTTCATTTCTCATTTCAGTGATATATAGACCTCCTAGATATGACAAGAAACAATTTTGTGAGAAACTGAAGAGATTACTCATAGAATTGCAGCAAAGAAGTACAAAATGCATAGTTATTGGTGACTTCAATGAAAATCTGAGACAAGGTTCAAGTGATTCATGTGTGCATAAATTGATGTGTTCTTATGGATATCAACAACATGTACTTGACGCTACTACAGAAGGTGACACATTGATTGATCATGTATATAGCATAGGTATTGATGCACTTCACACTGAAGTTATTCCACTCTACTACAGTTATCATGAGGCTATTAGAATTCAGTTTTAATGAATTTTCTTTTTATGAGTAACATTGTCTGTGTATTCAAAGTAATTTCACATACAATGTATACTCAAATCACTTAGAATGTATTTTCATTATATATATACAAATTGTATTTCATTTTGTAATACAGAATAAGGTAAACAGAACAATGTGAGATAAGTAGAGTATACAACAATAATGACAGCCAGACACGTTATCCATTGACATGTACGCTTGTCCATTACAATGTCTGCTACTAATAATATGCAATGACCAAAAGTGCAAAGAATTGAGGGATGCACTCAAAATATGCTTGTGAATATGAAACGAGACCTGAACAACGTAAGCAAGACTAGTGAACAGAAAATAGTAGCATTACAAGACAAAAAGTGACAAGACTAACTTCAAAACAACTGAATAGACAAGACATAATATGACAGAAACAATGATCTTTGATTTTTCTTGATTTATTCCTTTTTTGGTAATGCATGACAAGGTGAAAGAAAGAGACAACAATTGTAGCATTGCAGAAATGACTGATAGATACTCTAATCCTAAACTGAAATGTATTAAAACTAAATGAAACAGGTATAGAAATGAAATAGAACCGACAAAGATTGTTTTCACTTTTTGAAACTTGATTTTCCATTATGATTTTTTCAAAAGTGTAATGTAGGCTCCTTTATTCATTCAGAAAATCAAATGCTTCTAAGGAAAAGCTTGTTTTATGGTATGATAAGTATAAAGAGCAGAAGAAAATCAATGGAAAGAAAGTAATGTAAAAAGAATTGTGTATCTTATGCAAAATCGTGATGTGCATTCACGTATTGTAATGTACATTATTGAATACTTCATACATGTAAGACTGCCAATACACAGAGTGACACCTTTGACTGATCACGTATAACAAGATTTCAATCTATCATGTATGTGGTATATGTGTAGCACAGCTTTTGAATTACTTGATTGCTATGATTTAAATTAGTCTTTGCCAGCCATTGTAATGCAAGGAGCTGATGAAATAACACCTTAGTCTTGGACTATTGCATGTAATATTTTAATGGCTTTCCTTTGCCTGATGAAGGTTGAACTGGTCTGTGTTTGTGCCTGACATGTCCATGCTTTCATCCAACTGTCTTAAGAGGTAAGTTTTTCTTTTCTTCTGCTATCCCATTTATATAATATCTTGTAAGATAGGCACTATAACTTTTGTAAAAGACATGCTCTCAATGTTACTCAGTGTTCAGCTACTCATTGTAATTATCTCTATAGAATGTGTATTTTGGAGTTTTATGAAATGCAGTCCATTCAAAAATGTATGTACACCTGTACAGAATTGTTTTGAATTATTCAGTTTTTTTTTAATCTTTCTAGTCATGTTTCTTTTACTGTAAGTGCTTGTCAAAAAAATTTTTTCCATGAGATTCATTGGGGCGGCCACATATTACCGTCGCTTTTGCCATATTTTCTCAGATGTTGTGGCACCCTTGACTGATCTCCAGCTGAAGAATATGAAGTACTAGTGGTCAGCCACATGCCAGTCTGCGTTTGACCAAGTGAAGGCAATCCTGTCGAGTGGTCCTGTATTGGCAGCGCCGCACTTCAAGAAAGGCTTCA